>NW_019154094.1:5553263-5816626 GCF_002288905.1 Enhydra lutris kenyoni | reverse complement strand
TTTTTTTAATATTTTATTTATTTGACAGACAGAGATCACAAGCAGGCAGAGAGGCAGGCAGAGAGAGAGGAGGAAGCAGGCTCCTTGCTGAGCAGAGAGCCCGATGCGGGGCTCGATCCCAGGACCCTGAGATCATGACCTGAGCCGAAGGCAGCGGCTTAACCCACTGAGCCACCCAGGCGCCCCTGACCTGATTCTTCATAACTGTCAATCTGATTTTCTGATAGAGTGAATAGCAGCATTAATAATTAACTGGCATAGGGGCATCTGGGTGGCTCAGTTGTTGGGCATCTGCCTTTGGCTTAGGGCATGATCCTAGGGTCCTAAGATCGAGCTCTTTGTTGGGCTCCCTGCTCGGTGGGAAGCCTGCTTCTCCCTCTCCCACTCCCCCTGCCTGTGTTCCCTCTCTCACTGTGTCTTCTCTCTCAAATAAATAAAATATTAAAAAAGTAATATCATATCTTTTGTAAGACATTCTTAAATAACTTGCATTAGGACAGAGAAAGTCAGGGAATTGAGTGTATGAGTTGGGCTAATGAATGATTAGTGCTGAGAGAAGATTTTATGCTTCTGTTGGTCCTTGTGGAGACATACTGATGATAATTGGAGATCTCATAGTGGTGGTCTGAGAGAGAACCATGAGTGTTTCCTAAGGTAGGATAGCCTATTGTGTTTTGTGCTAGACCAGTTTTTTTCCCCCAGCCTTTTTAGTTGTTGTTTTGTATATTTGTGTTTTTTCCAGGATGAATAATCTATTTAAATTATTCCCCTTTCCCTTTGCTTAGTTGTCTTTCTGATCAAAGGATCTGATCAGTAGTCTCATTTATCTATCTGTGAATATTAGGGGCCAAAAGGAATTGAGGCAACTACAGATGCAGTGATAAACCAAGGGGTGTTTTGGGATATACCATAAGGCTGTGACACTGAAAAATGATAGAAGACTTGATAATCTAAAATCAAGGCTTTTTTTTTTTTTTTTTTTTAAGATTTTATTTATTTATTTGACAGAGAGGGAACACAAGCAGAGGGAGTGGGAGAGGGAGAAGCAGGCTTCCCACCAAGCAGGGAGCCCAATGCGAGGCTCGATCCTACGACCCTGGCATCATGACCTGAGCTGAAGGCAGATGCCTAACGGCTGAACCACCCAGGCGCCCCTAAAATTGAGGCTTTTGTTCTCTGGGATAGCTGATGCTTTTTATATTTAGAACTGAAAAAAAATTACATGCTAAGCCTTAAACTCTATGAAATAATTATGAATTATATTCAGTTTTTTTTCCATTATAATCAAAACTTTTAAATCCAGTTGATTAAGAAAAACTAGCTGGATTGAACTCTCGGCTATTCAGCTAACATTTATTGAATTCCTACCTTGTGATAGGGATTCAGAAGTAAGTACAGCGAGCTAGAGCAGGGATGGCTAAGCCAGACTGGTGGAGTAGAGGGGTGGGTAGGCAGGGAGGGCTGCCCGGAGGATGTATACTTAGCCTGAAAGAATGGGAGTTAGGCAAAAAGGGTGAGTGTAGGGTGCTCAAGGGTCATACTGAGGGGTAGGGTACATAGGGAAAATTGTCCCTATGTCCATTTCCAGTTAGACTCCTCTGCATTTGTCCCAGTGTAAATTGCTGAGCCTCTTAAGTGGTAGCTCATCGAGGGAGGCTTTATTACCTTAATTAATGACTTCTCATTACTGTGGCTTCCCACTTTCCCCCCCCAACTCATTATTATGGTTTACCAAGGCTGTGATTTTAAAGGGCATGGAAGATAGTGCCTCTGATTTTATGAATAAGGTAGGAAAAGAAGACCCAAAGAAGCTCAAGCTATGCTTGCTAGCTAGTGATGATACCACAGCGTGAGCAAGAGTATTTTCATGTACCAATTTGTCAAAGACTGCCTTTTTTTTTTTTTTTTCTTTTTTTTTAAGAGGGAATGGAGAGGCAGAGGGAGAGAGAGACTCTCTAGCAGGCTCCATGCCTGGCTTGGAGCCCTAGGAGGGGCTTCATCCCATGACCCTGAGATCATGACCTGAGCTGAAATCAAGAGTCAGTTGCTTAACCAGCTGAGCCATCCAGCTGCTCCAAGACTAACTTTTTAATGATACTAATTAAGGAATAACATAATAGCAGCCATTAGTAATCAACTGGATTTCTGTATTCTGAGTTAACTTGTTTTCCTGGGGGGTCTTCTGGAGTCTTGAGGTGCTTGTAATAGTTCAATTCGGAGGGTGGGGAGAATTTCCTCCTTGAGTTACTTCTTTTATTTGACTTTGCAAATATGTATGCTGGAGGGTTAGATGGCTGAATATCATTGCAGCAAACGGTTCACTGGATATGTAAACCATCCAGATCTGCTTCTTTGGCCAAGTGCCTTAAATAGTCTGAAATCTTCATTGGAAATGAGCTTCTAGGAACTTGTACTAAAGTGAAACGCCAGCCTTGGTTTCTTGTCATCCCATGTATTAAGGAAACCAGGAGAGGTACATAGGCGGATAACTTGACTTTTGTGAAGAGGGCTAATGTTTATTTTTGCCTTTCTTCATGTCCTGCATGAAACTGCACTGCTGCTTGTGCTTTTTTTGTATTACCAGTTCATGCTCTGTCCACACGATGAGGTAGTTCTAGTTCAGGGGTTCTCTTAGGACTTTAACTCACGGTTTTTGGACAAATGGACAGAGCTCACAAGTAGCAATAATGAACATATTTGTGAGAGCATAAGATTCCAGAGACATCATTCCTCAGTGCTGATCAGAGTAGTTGTAGATTAATAGGAGAGGCTGTGTAATCATGGTTACTTTGAAATAAACTTGTACCTAACTTGCTTGGATGTCTGTAATATTTTTTCTGTTTGAATTGTTTTGGAAATGAGACCATATTGCTCTAACTTAAGTTTTTCTAAGTTGAACATCAAGACCCTTACTTATTGATTCTCTGATTCAGAAATTTGCATTATTCAAAGTTAATTAATTTATTTTTTTAAAGATTTTATTTATTTGAGAGAGAAGTGAGAGAGAGCATGAGAGCAGAGAAGGTCAGAAGGAGAAGCAGACTCCCCATGGAGTTGGGAGCCTGATTCAGGACTCAATCCCAGGACTCTGGAACCATGACCTGAGCCGAAGGCAGTTGCCCAACCAACTGAGCCACCCAGGAGCCCCTCAAGGTTAATTTAAAAACTGATGCTGGGTGGCTCAGTTGCTTGAGGGTCTGACTCGTGATTTCAGCACAGGTCACAATCTCAGGATGGTGATATTGAACCCTGTGTGAGTGTCTCAATGCTGGGCGTGGAGCTTTCTTAAGATTTTCTCTCTCCTTTTATCTCTACACCCACCTCAAAAAACAACCACCACCACAACAAAAAACAGTGCTTAAGTCATGGAGATGAATAGTAAAAAAATAAATAACAAAATAAATAAAACTAAAACAGGGGTTGTTAAACTGTGGCCCACAGGCCAAATCTGGTTGAACACCTGTATTTGTGAGCCAAGAGTGGTTTTTGCATTTTTTAATGGTTTTTACATTTTTAATTTTCTTCAGAAGAAGAATATTTTGTGACATATGAAAACTATGTGAAATTCAAATTTCACTACTCTTAAGTGACGTTATATAGGAACACAGCCACATACACACAGGTCAGACAAACAAAAACCAGTGCTTATTTTTATGGTATTATAGAAGGAGAAAGAAGATATAAAAATTGGTGAATGTTTAAATTGAGCCTAGATCATACTTTGAAATTTCCTGGTTAGTAAATTTTCTAATCCTTTGTCTTCATCCAAAGAAAGTTTGGGGCGCCTGAGTGGCTCAGTGGTTGTGTTTGCCTTAGGCTCAGGTCTTGATCCTGGGGTCCTGGGATCAAGTCCTGTGTTGGGACCCCCTGCTCAGTGGGGCATCTGCTTCTCCTTCTGCCCCTCCCCCTGCTCGTGCTTTCTCTCTCTCCCTCAAATAAATAAAATCTTAAAGTTTGAAGAACATAAGTAACATTGTTTTGTGTCCGTGAAGTTTAAGGTTAAATATAGCTTAAGCCTAGGTTTAAACTCAGTTTTTTGAGCCCACCAGTGAACATCACACTTTGATTTTTGTAATAAGTACTGTCTAGATTGGGGGTTGGCAAACTGGCCAGTGGGCCAGATGCAGCTTGCCTGGATGTTTCTGTATAGCCTAAGAATTAAGAAAGATTTTATATCTTTTTTTTTTTTTTAAGAATTTATTGATTTATTTGCCAGATCACAAGTAGGCGGAGAGGCAGGCAGAGAGAGAGGAGGAAGCAGGCTCCCTGCTGAGCAGAGAGCCTGATGTGAGCTCGATCCCAGGTCCCTGGGATCATGACCTGAGCCAAAGGCAGAGGCTAAACCACTGAGCCACCCAGGCACCCCTGATTTTATATCTTTTAAATGGTTAAAAAACACTAAAAGAATAGTATTTTGTGATATATGAAAATGATATGACATTGAAGTTTTTGTGTCAGTAAATAGTTATTGGAGCACAGCCATGCTCATTCATTTATTGTATATGGATGTTTTCCCACAAAAATGTCTAAGTTGAGTAGTTCTGACAGACTGCATGGCCTGTGAAGCCTGGAATATTTACTTCCTGGGTCTTTATGGAAACTTTGCCTACACTTGTGTGTCTAATTTGCAAGATTGCTATGTACAGTTTTAAAGTATGTTAAATTTTCAGGAAGGCATGGCCCAGCCTAGTCTCATGTTTTTTAGGGTAGCTTGGTAAGAAGCTCACTGTACCCCAATGTGGCATTAGTGATGAATCTCATAGTTATGTTAGAATAATACTTACTTCTAATTCTTCTTAAGCTTTCAGGCTGTTTTTCTCTTATCAGTCAGAAGGTAGAATTTAATGTAAGGAATTGGTTGAAAGGGCTGCTGGAGAACTGAGAAAATCAAAAGGGGACACTGAAGGTAACACCAGCAGAAAGGCAGGAAGTAGCTGCCTATCCTAGGGCTGGAGAGAGAAAGGAAGGGGGTGTGGTTCTCAAAACCTAGAATCTTGGAGTAGGTAGGACCCCCTGGAGCTGAGGCCTCTGAGGAAGGGGTACCTGACAACTGGTGCTGGCATCTGAGGGGTTGCAGTAAGGCTGGTCTGAGATTGTGGAAAAAAGGTAGAAACTGGAATCAACGTCAGGATGAAAATGCATTAGTGGGTTAGTACTCGTAGAAACTGTGACCAACAGGAAGGAGCACATTCACTCTTACGCTCGCAGCCTTTCAGTCTTCTAGCACAAGCTATTTGTGCCAGAGGAAAAATGTAGTTTACAGAGTCCTAACATACTGTCACAAACAAGAGTGTAGAAAGTGTGTGCTAGGAGCTAAAAGAAAATACCTTAATAAAGGACAGGTGGTCTGGGGGTGCCTGGGTGGCTCAGTGGGTTAAGCCTCTGCCTTCAGCTCAGGTCCTGATCTCAGGGTCCTGGGATCGAGCCCCACATTGGGCTCTCTGCTAAGCAGGGAGCCTGCTTCCCCCTCTCTCTCTACCTGCCTCTCTGCCTACTTGTGATCTCTCTCTGTCAAATAAATAAAATCTTTAAAAATAAAAAAATTAAAAAAAAAATAAAGGACAGGTGGTCTAAACATATCGAAACATTTCTCCAAGGGGTGCCTGGGTGGCTCAGATGGTTGAGCGTCTGTCTTTGGCTTAGGTCATGGTTTTCATGTCCTAGGATCGAGCCCCATGGCAGGCTCCCTGCTCAGCAGGGAGTCTTCTTCTCCCTCTGCCTCTCCCCACTGATCCTGCTCTCTCTCTGTCTCAAATGAATAAATCTTTTTTTTTTTTTAAAGAAACATTTCTCCAAACTCCAGGTAAGAAATGATTCTAGTGTATTTTCAGGAATCTGGGAACGTAAAAAATCCAATGGGAAGAATTTTGGATGAGGATTGTGAAGTATCTGGAGTTTTGGTTTTTTGTGTTTTATTTTTTCCTTTTTTAAGGTCATGTCTTTTATTCCCCACATGTTGCATTCTTCTTCTTCTCTTCTTCTTCTTTTTTTTTTTTTTTAAATACTCCCCCCTCCCACATTTGAGAGGAAGCATGAGTGGGAGAGAGTAAGAGCAAGAGAGCATGAGTTGGGGAGAGGAGCTGAGGGAGAGGAAGAAGCAGATAACTTGCTGAACAGGGAGCCTGACAAGGGACTCAGTCTTGGAACTCTGGGATCATGAGCCTAGCTGAAGGCAGGTGCTTAACAAACTGAGCCACCCAGGTGCCCCACACATTGCATTCTTTTGGAGGAATTGTTTTAAGGGGAAATCCTGACTGAGGAATGAAGAATATCTGAACTTTGTTAGATAGCAGTAAAATCCCAATATATAAAAAGTGGGGACTTTCTGTATATGCTTCAGTTTTGATTGCTACCCGACAGGAGAAAAAGAAATCCAGTTATCAATTATTTAGGAAATAAGGGGTTCCAAATAGTATAAAGCCAATTTGTACATCTTGTAGTTAGGTTTCTCAAATTAACTGTTAGTCTGTCATGGATTGGTATATTTTAAACATATGCTAAATGGCACCTGGGTGGCTCAGTCAGTTAAGCATCTGCCTTCTGCTGAGTTCTGATCCCAGGGTCCTGGGATTGAGCCTGGAAGTCTTGCTCAGTGGGGAGCCTGCTTCTGCCTCTCCCTCTGCCTGCTGCTTCCCTTGCTTGTGTGCACACGTGCTCTCTTTCTCTCTGCCAAATGAATAAATAAAATCTTAAAAAAAAACCATACAATAAAAATGAAGTCCTAGAAAAATGAAGTAGAAAGAAAAACCCAAAGATTTTATTTATTTATTTGACAGAGAGTGAGTTACAACCAAGGGGAGCAGCAGACAGAGGGAGAAGCAGGCTTCCCATCAAGCAGGGAGCCTGATGTGGGGCTCCATCCTAGGACTCTGGGATCATGACCTGAGCCAAAGGCAGAGGCTTAACTGACTAAGCTATCCAGGTGCCCCTGAAGTGAGAAATCGTTCAGAATCCAGCACTGATTGAACAGTTATATGTATTCATTGTGGTGGTGGTTATATGAATCTATGTATGGAATAACTTTGCATGGAACTACATGCACACACAAATGAATATGAATACAGGTTGAGAAGAATGGTGAAAAGTGAATTATATCTAGTGTGGTTAACGGTAATGTTCCTGGTTTTTATTTTTTAAAGATTTTATTTATTTATTTGTCAGAGAGAGAGAGGGAGAGAGAGCAAGCACAAGCAGACAGAATGGCAGGCAGAGGCAGAGGGAGAAGCAGGCTCCCTGATGAGCAAGGAGCCCGATGTGGGACTCGATCCCAGGACGCTGGGATCATGACCTGAGCCGAAGGCAGCTGCTTAACCAACTGAGCCACCCAGGCGTCCCTGTTCCTGGTTTTTATATTGTACTCCAGCTACATAAAATGTTACCATGGGAGGGGGCTGGGTGAAGTGTACAGAGACTTTGTACTACTTTTGCAATTTCCTGTCAATCTGTAATTATTTCAAAATAAAATGCTTAAAAAAGTATAAGCCTACGGATCACTGGTCAAGGTCACATTGCTATAAAAGTTTGCAAACTCTAGTCTCAATTTCTGTACTTGTGGATGTGTAACAAACTTAGCCAGTTGGCACGGGCCAGAAGACTACAGTTAAGTGTTAACTCTGTTTTCCTTCTGCAGCTTCTCTGTATTTTTACCACTGTCTTCAATCTCTATCCTTCATCTTCTACCTCTGCTCATTTGTTCAGAATTATTTACTGTGCACCTTTTTAGTGCCAAGACCTGGGGATATAAAAGTGAGAAAGGTCCTTACTATTTTCTTTTTCTTTCTTTTTTTAAAGATTTTATTTATTTGACAGACAGAGATCACAAGTAGGTAGAGAGAGAGGGGAGGAAGCAGGCTCCCTGCCTAGCAGAGAGCCCGATGCAGGGCTCGATCCCAGGACCCTGAGATCATGACCTGAGCCGAAGGCAGAGGCTTAACCCACTGAGCCACCCAGGTGCTCCAAGGTCCTTACTATTTATGCTTATTTCCTAAAAGTGGATACTTTTTAAAATTGAAGTATAATTGATATGCAATATCTTATTGGTTTGAGATGTATTTCATAGTGATTCATATTTTTATACATTATGAGTAAAGACTGTTGCTAATGAAAGAATCTTACAAATATGTACTACAAATTGCTAACAGTTCCCATTTATTGAGTACTAACTATATACCAGGTGCTGTATAGAGGATTTTAAATAGATATTCTCCTTTGAGCCTCTATTTGAAGTAAATACAGTACTACTATTTCAGTTTCATAGGTAAACTCTTTGGCTACCATTTTTCTTAGTGTTAAAAAGTACTGGAGTTGGTATTCAGATCCAGGTTGACTAACTTTCAGGGTTTTGCTTTAACCATTTAAATTAACCTTTTAAACTGTATGCCTCCCCATCTGGTATTTTGAAAACAGATAATGGAGGAGAAAAGGAATTGGGACATACCTTCTGGTAGGAAGGTACTAGAAAGGCCCCAGAGTGGAAAGCTTATGCTGAATAGGTCTTTTTCTTTCTTTCTTTTTTTTAAAAGATCGTATTTATTTATTTGAGAGAGAGTGAGCGAGCAGGGAGAGGAGCAGAGGGAGAGGGACAAGCAGACTCTGTGCTGGCCATGGAGCCCAATGTAGGTTTCCATCATAGGATCCTGAGATCATGACCTGAGCCAAAACCAAGAGTCAGATCCTTGATGGACTGAGCTGCCCAGGCATTCCTACGTCTTTTTCATCATACTAGTTACGGTGTTTACAGTGTCCGTTTTGGTTTTCCTTGCTCTCATCAGTATAGATGTAGATATGAAAACCAGCTGCCTACTTTGACTTTCATGCATGATATTAGCTACTGTTGGGGTGCCTGGCTGGCTCAGTTGGTAGAGCATGTAACTCTTGATCTCAGGGTCATGAGTTCAATCCCCACATTGGGCATGGAGCCTACTTGAAAAGAAAAAGATACTGGCTAGTATTGTTAATTCCAAGTCCAGATCCTTCTGTCATTTTACCCTTGGTTGTTTCTGTGAGGGGTACATCTTCCTTGTTCAATTTGTAGTATTTCTCTATCATAGAGAATAAGATTGGACCTCTTCTAGTGAGCTTCTTTTTTTCTTTTTAAGATGTTATTTATTTGACAGAGACCACAAGTAGGCAGAGAGGCGGCGGCAGGGGGGGGGGCCACAGGCCCCCCACTGAGCAGAGAGCCTGACTCGGGCCTCCATCCCAAGACCCTGAGACCATGACCCGAGTGGAAGGTAGAGGCTTAACCCACTAAGCCACCCAGGTGCCCCTCTAGTGAGCTTTTGATGTCACTTAATATCTCTGTGATTACTGGAATATTTTTAAGTTGCTAGGGACTTACTGGCTAGGGCTGTGGACCAACTGCATTTTCTTAAATTCTTGTATAGTGTAACTTGACATTTGAGACATAAACAAAAACCCATGGGATAGAAGTTCTGATACAAATTGTTTTATAGATGAAACAAACCAACTTTATATTCTACATTATTTTATTAATCTTATATATCTGGAATTTGGTATCTAGAAGTGGAAATTGTAACCAGATTTCTATTTTGCCGAATGATGTGCAAAATACTGTATTGTTTTTATGTTTACCTTGAGAACTCAAAAAGATTTTTCTCAGGAAATGGAAGTACAGCACTGTGGTGGCTTATCCTAAAGGATTGGCACATGGGTGGAAGATAGATTTAAATATTCAGATTATTAATATTCTCCTTCCCAAATACAAAATAGTTTTATATCTACTGTTGCTGAATTTTTGTTTTTTAAAAAATTTTCTCAACCACGAGTCTTTGCAAATTAAATGACCCCTAAGGTAGAACTGTATGTTAATGCTATTTGTCAAAAGTTAATTTATAGAAAATATTTTCCATCATAGCATAATGTCCACTGTGGTTATATATTTATGATACATATTTTATTATTGTTGGGGAATGTAATTCTGTGCAACCATAGAAATAAAGTCTAAATCAGATGGGTAAATCCTGGATTAATTTTGCTTGGATAAAGAAATTAATGCTCAGCCACAACCAGGTGAGTGGGCCCTGATTGTGGGTAGGTTGGTGATTGGATGGTTACAGGAATATGTAAGTTTTTGCCAGCATATTTTTTTATTTTTTATTTTCTATTTTTTTTTTAAGCATATGTGCTGCTGAAGTGAGCACTTGCCAGTATGCTTCTAACCACCCACCCTTACTTGCTGTATGTGGACACATGGTCTCTTGAGGTTTATTTATTTGGGGATTGGTTGTCCTCTCTTATGTTCCAATTAAACATTAACATTTTTTTATTATGAAAAATTTTAAACATTCATACGAGAGAGAATATACAGTACAATGAATACCCCACCTGCCCCTGCCTAGTATACTCTTCAGTAGTTACTAACACTTTGCCATCTTGGTTTCATATCCCCATTTTTTTCTTGGTGTTACTGGAATATTTTGAAGCACCCCAGATATTTTTTCATGCTTTTATATCTTTAAGAGAGATTTATATTTTTATTTATTTTAAAAAAGATTTTATTTATTTATGGGGGGGGAGCAGGAGAGAGAATCTGATGCAGACTCTGCTCTGAGTGCAGAGCGCAACATGGGGCTTGATGCTGCAACCGTGAAATCATGATGTGAACTAAAACCATGAGTTGGGGGCTTAACTGACTGAACCACCCAGCCACCCTGAGACAAAGGTTTTTTAAAAAGTAACCATAGTAGGGGTGCCTGAGTGGTTCAGTCTGTTAGGACTCTTGATTCTTTTTTTTTTTTTTTTAAAGATTTTATTTATTTATTTGACAGAGAGAGATCACAAGTAGGCAGAGAGGCAGGCAGAGAGAGAGGAAGGGAAGCAGGCTCCCTGCTGAGCAGCGAGCCCGATGTGGGACTCGATCCCAGGACCCTGGGATCATGACCTGAGCCGAAGGCAGCGGCTTAACCCACTGAGCCACCCAGGCGTCCCAGGACTCTTGATTTCAACTCAGGTCATGATATCACAGTCTTAGGATCAAGTACCACATTGGGCTCCCTGGTTAGTGGGAAGCCTGCTTCTCCCTCTCCCTCTGCCTCTCCCCTCACTGATGCTCTCCCTTGTGCGTTTGCTCTCCCTCTCTCTCTTTGAAATTAAAAAAAAAAAAAAAAGAAAAGTAACCACAATAGCATTATCATGCCTTGTGCAATGGCAATAATTCTTTACTGTTACTTAGTTTCTTTTTTTTTTAAGTTAGGATCTAAATAATCATGTGATTACCAGATTTCAAATCTCTCAATCTGTAAAAGTACCCTTATTACATTTATCGGCTGTGTGCATCCTTATGGTGTCCTTTAACATGTTTTTCTATTACCCGTAGTTTTTGGAGACTGGTAGTTACATCAGACTCCTACTCCAGTTTTTTTATTGATTACCTATTGCATCATGTCAGGGGGGAAATACCAGGTTCTTTTATTTTAGTGATAGCAAATTTAACCAGTAATTATGGTGTAGTCAATCCTGACTATGGTGTAGTCAATCCTGTAGTCTATTACACAGTTCCCCATCAACCTTTCATCTACTGATTTTAGCTGCCATTGAGGATTGTTGAATTTATTAGATAGAATTCTACTGATTATGCTGAAATACAGTTCATATGAGAAAGATAGGACAAGTACTGAGTTCTTTTCCTTAGTCAATTTTCAGATAACGAGTGGATGTCATATTGGTAATTTAACCTCCAAAGGTGATCAATAGGGACTTATTTTTTTTATGAGTTTATCTTTATATATTTGTTGTACTTTGATGCATTGCACTCGTTTTTTGTTCTTCAAGTTGCTCAAATTGCCTCATTTTTGTCCAGTGGAAGTCTTTTCAGATTGGGTTCTGTGACCTTTTGCATGATCCTGGTAATCTTTAGTAAATTCCTTGGCCCTAGCTCATTTATATACTTTTTACCTCAGTCCTGGAGCCACCATTTCTTCTGTGAGCCTTGGTTCCTTTTAGTGAAAATGATACTTAGAGACCATAATCTAGATACTAGTCGTGCTACTTATGGCTACTGGGTTGTCAGTGCTTAGGTCTTGTCATTGGACAGTTAAGATATATATATATATGTATATACATATATATACATATATGTATATACATATATATATTTATTTATTTATTTTAAAGATTTTATTTATCTGACAGAGATCACAAGTAGGCAGAGAGGCGGGGGGCAGGGGTGAAGCAGGCCCCCTGCTGAGCAGAGAGCCCGATGTGGGGCTCAATCCCAGGACCCCGAGACCATGACCCAAGCTGAAGGCAGAGGCTCAACCCACTGAGCCACCCAGGTGCCCCAAGATATATGTATTTTGTAGGAAAAAAGAACAACAAAACTTTTCAGTTCATATGGATTTTTCCAATTCATATTTAAGAGTTTTTGTTTTAAAACTTTATCACTTTTATGTTGAAAATCTTAGTTCCTAATGACATTAATGTAATAACTTATTTGCTTTATCTATTTATATATGACAGTTTCGGTAGTAATTCTGGTATTATTATAACAGTAAGACTACTAACAGTTTAAGATTTCTTTGCTTTTTTTACCCTCAGGATATATTTCAGTAAGGTGTTTGTAGTCAAAATAGTTTAGTTTAGCTTTTCTTTGTGTTTATGCCAGTCACCAATTTGGTATAGTTTTTTTACAGTTTGAGTTTCTAGAAATTATTTTTTTTTTTACTTTCTCATTTTTTAAAAAAGCAAGGCTTTACATGTTTCCAAAGTTACTGCAATGAAAGAATGTTCAAAGAGGAGTAACTTTCATTCCTGTTCTTCTTTCACCATTTCCTTTAATATGTTTAATTTTGTTGAGCCTTCAGTTTTCGATTTTGAAAATAGAAGCATACAAAACGTACTGTTTTGTGTCTTGCTGTTTCATTTAACAGTATATTCTGGAGACCATACCAGCACAGTATACAGAGTTCTTCATCATTTGCTTTGTCCTGCTATATACTACTTCATTGAACGGATGTACCACTGTTACTCAGCCACTCTTTTGATGAAGATTTAGGCTAGTTCCAGTCTTCTGCTATCACATGGATAACCTTTGCATTTTATTTTTTTATTTATTTTTTTTTAAAAGATTTTATTTATTTATTTGACAGAGAGAGATTACAAGCAGGCAGAGAGGCAGGTAGAGAGAGAGGAGGAAGCAGGCTCCCTGCTGAGCAGAGAGCCCGATGCGGGGCTCGATGCGGGGCTCGATCCCAGGACCCTGAGATCATGACCTGAGCCGAAGGCAGCGGCTTAACCCACTGAGCCACCCAGGCGCCCCACCTTTGCATTTTATTTTAACCTTCCTTTTCTATGCATGAAATGGTGAGGGATGGTGTAATCAGTGCATTGTAATTCACAGTAATTTTATATTATCATTGACTTTGCCTTGTAAAAATAAGAGTTTCAGGATTTGTTTATTTTGAGTGTGGGTATCGTTGTCATACTTGTGCTTGTGTTAGTTGACTTTAAACCTTTCTCTTTCACACCTTGAACATTAATTTGCTATTTTTGGGAAAATGCTTAAACTTCACAACAATCAGAAAATAAATGATAGCTGTCTTATTTTGTTTAAGCTGTTGTTCCTGAAGAAAACTGAGTTTCTCTTTCTCTTTTTTTAAGCTGAGTTTCCTCTTTGGTGTGTTTTGATTTTGGTCTGGTGGTAATTTATTCTAGGAACTTTCTGAGTTGCTATATTCATTGTGTTATCAAAATAAAAATCCAGCCCATGTAGATTTTTTTACAGTTATAACAGCAAAAAACTTACTTCTGAAACATGAAAGAATGAAATTATTTTCAGAAGCATTTTTAATATTAACACCAAAGAAAGCAGGTGTTTATGGAAGAGAAATATCCTGAATTACTATCTTTGTGTATGAAAAGAGAAATACCTTCTATCTCATGTGTGTAGATCTCATCACATCACATGTTTTACTTTCATTGTTTTAATTTGAAGCTGGGTTTTAAGCTAATTTGCATCAGGGTCTATAACCACATGAAGGAACTGACCGCCATCTATTTTCATGTTTCTGTTTAATGTGGTTAAGCAAAAGTAGGACTGGAAGGCTAAGTATTCAGTCTGGTAAAATACAGGGTAGGTACAGCTTTTTAAACATTCACTACTTTATATCCTGTAGTCTGTCTATAGTAAGCCATCTCCCTCAGACTTAGTATTCCACATTGCTTTCAGTAGAGTATTTCTTCATAGAAGAATCTAGTCTGAAGTTTGGGGGTGGGGAATCCAAAACCTAGTGATTTCTTGCATATAGGTTGGGAATTTCTTTAGACACAAGATCAGCAGGACTGTTATTCTCTATTTCATGATACAACTGCTTCTGTTGCTAGGCAAATAATTTACTAGTACACTGAATCAAAATACGTTTCTCTGAAACTTTTTGCTCTTTGCTCCCATTTCTTTGTAATAGCTAATAAATATTTGATTTAAAGAGCAAGGGCTCTGCATCAAAAAGCCTGGATACTTGGCTCTGTCACTTTGCTACTGTGATGTTAGGTTTCTTCATTTGCAAAATGGGAATACAAATAGTATACCCTTGGTAGTTTGAGGATTGCAGATGAACTAGATGTTTGTAAAGCATATAACCTGGTATCCCCAAGATAGAAAATACTCTGTTAGCTGCTGATAGTGGTGATGGTGGTCTAGTAATGGGCTATATAAGACAATAGTATAATGTGACCAGCTCACGAAGAACTTATCCTCAACTCTTTCTGTTGTGATTCATTGGCTGGTACTAAAATTGAATTTCAATATTTACACATTTCTGTCTTTTGAAGGTTGTTTAGTAATGGGTACCCCCTCCCACATCTACCCAATGAGGAAAATAAAACCGGTAATTTAAGAGATTTAACTCCCAATAGTAAATAAATAGTGAAACTGATTTGTATATAATAGGCCCTAAAATGTTCAAATTAGATCACCACACATTCTAATTTATGGGTTTTGGAAAAAGCAGATTGCTTGAAGGGGAGAACATAATTCACTTTATGCAGGTGTTCCTGTAAATCAATTTGGAAGACAAATTTAGAAACATTTCAAGTAAATATGTAATTGTTAACATTTGGGATGATATTCTTACCTTTCCTCACTGACTGTGGAACTCCACAAGGACACATTTAAGATCATCTGTGTTTGTTTACAAAGTGATTGCTTGTTTAAAGAAAATAAGTTATTAGCTTTACTCAGTATCATATGTAGACACTATGTTAAAATAAAGTTTCAATTCTTGGGATATGAGAGTGGTTGATGAGTATGACACTGGGGGGGGGAGAGTTGTTATTTTAATCTGTATATATCAGAGATAGTGTTTGAATTAAATTATTTCCTCTGAGAATACTCTTGCCTTTAATTTTAATAACATTTCACTAATTTTTTTCTAGATTTAATCTGTTAGGAGCTCTCTGTATGTTTGAGATACTATGCTAGTTGAAGATGTGGATGTAAAGCAAGTGAGAAATAATGCTTCTGTTTCTCAGCTCCATTGGCACTGGTTCAGGTTAGCGTATTCATCCCAAAGTGCTTTGCCTAAAGTTTCCAGGCCTTTCATAAAAAGCAGGGTGGTATTCATGACTTTATTGTTTACATAAATTACGTATATTTCTCATGGATGTTTTAATTCACTTGTCCTCTTGGGTCCTATGTTTTGGATGAGAGAGTATGGCAGATGTTACAAATTAACTTATGGCCTGTATGGCTTGTTTTTTCCTACAGGTCACTTTTTAGGTATTTCCTTCTTTTCCTTTGAGAATTGCTTGAAATGAGAAAGTTAAAACATGGTACTATTGTTAAGGAATTTTTTTCTTTCAAAAAGTAATGAGAGTTAATGCCAGGAATGGGAATGGTCAACCCAGGTCAACCCAGATAACACAATAAAGGCAAGGATGTTACTTTTGTCTCTTTGTAACTTGAACCCTAGTTGGGAAAGCAGAAACAGTAAATAGAAGTCAAGGTTGTATGTGATTATCACTCTGCAGAGTACATGGTGTAGGGGTTGAGTTTAGTAGTAGTGTCTAGAATGGTAAGGAAAAGGCTAGCAACAGGCAGTATAGTCCTGAGTACATACTAGGTAATTGCCAAGTAAATGAAAGTGAGCTTGAAGTGGCTGAGGGGATTAAGAGGGGTTTGGGCGGGTGATATTTGTGTATGGAGGCTGGGAGAGAGGGAGGAGGATGGTAGAATGAAGGGCAGTATGAAAAATTACTTGAAGTGGAGACTGATCTATGTTTGAATTTGGAGGAGACCATTTTAACTATTGAAATTCCTTCTGGGGATTAGTGTAAAGCAAGCTTAGCAACATAGGAAAGTGGGAATGATGTTGTTGGATATTTATTATTTCCTATGTTCTGAGTAGTGTTTGGCATTTAAATGCCACTGTTGGGGCGCCTGGGTGGCTCAGTCAGTTATGCGCTTGCCTTTGGCTCCGGTCATGATCCCAGGGTCCTGGGATTGAGCCCCACATCGGGCTCCGTGTTCAGCTGGGAGTCTGTTCCTCCCTCTCTCTTTTGCTCCCCCCCAAACTTGGGCTCTCTCATGGGAGTGCCCTCTCAAAGAAGTAAAATCTTTGAAGAAATAAAATAAGATAAATGCCGCTGTCAACAAGATAAACCAACTCCTGCCCCAAGCAGTGTTGGGAAATACTCTTCAGGTTGTCATCGGAGCTTCCTTCCTTTTGTTATCAACAGTTCTCTTATCTCTTTTTGAGTTTTTATCTCTTCACAATATCCTGAATCTGGAATTTTAGTCTAACATAGGGTCTAGTTTTTCTGTAGCTTATTCTCAACACTGCCTTTCAGAATATGGAATTTGGAAAATTTAGAGGTGGCCGTGATCGTATAGTGGTTAGTACTCTGCATTGTGGAAAATTTAGAGGTAACGTTTCTCTAGCTGAGGCTCTAGGATCTCTGAGTCCATATAGCCTTTTTCTTAGATTCTTAAGGGGTGGAGATTTTGCAAGGGTATTTAAAAGTTTTTCATGTTTGATTATCTTAAGTTAAAACAGTTTTTTAGCTTTGAAATAATTTTAGACTTACAGAATGGTCAAAAATAATATAGAGATTTCCTATATACCTTCTTCACCCCAGTATGAACATTTTACCATTTATCATTTATCTTTCTGCATACACACATGCACACATTACTTTTTTTCTGAAATGTTTGATATAGTCATGATGCCTTTTTATCCTCATATCCTCCAATGTGTATTTTCTAAAAACAAAGGTATTCTCTTATATAATCACTGTGTAGTTATCAATTTTGAGAAATTAACATCAACACAATACTTTCTAACCCACGCATCTTAAAAATTATTTCGACCAGTTTGAAGTTTTAAGATTTATTTCACTTGAAAACTACCATTTTTCAGTGGTAATTTTCAAGTAAAGTAAATTTTAATATTTTAGATTCTTAAGTCAGTGCTCTTAAGTTGAGATCTAGCCTTCAATATCTGACAATATTTGATATCTCTTTTAAAAAGGCCCATATATCACTCAAATGTGAGGAACACTAACCTTGAGCATTTGAGTATATGAATTTTAGTGAGAAACCTTTAGAGTCACTCCCATGTCATCTTTTTTTTTTTTTTTTTTTTTTTTAAAGATTTTGTTTATTTATTTGACAGAGATCACAAGTAGGCAGAGAGGCAGGCAGAGAGAGGGAGAAGCAGGCTTCCCGCTGAGCAGAGAGCCCAATGCGGGGCTCGATCCCAGGACTCTGGGATCATGACCTGAGCTGAAGGCAGAGGCTTTAACCCACTGAGCCACCCAGGCGCCCCCCACCCCCTGTCATCTTTAAAGTCTTATTAAAATCAAGGTAAAGTAATTAAGTGCTGCTGATCATTTGTGGTTCAGGAGACTCAGTGAACTGAAGGCCTGGAATGAGACCTTCTAGGACCTTACTTTTAGCTTGACATCTAGAACAGGAATCCTGTCTCATTTGAGGTAAGTTCTCATCCAGATTCTTCTTAAGCGTTTCTGGTGACAAGGGAACTTCAGTGTCCTGTACAGTGACATATTCCAGTTGCAGATGCCTCACTTCTGATTTTTATAAATCAGTAAGAAAGACCAACAACTCAGTTGATTGGCAGAGGACTCGAAAAAGCACTTCCCAGCAGAAAGAAAATACCAGTGACTTAGAAACATGAAAAGCTATTATGATAGTAGAACTAAAAATGAAGCTACATGTATATGTATTGATATATAATGATATCTAAGGCTTTAAATGGAGAAAAATAAGTTATAGAAAAGTATGTTTCCTTTCGTGTATGTGTTTTCTCCTTAAAAAGAGATACATATGCTCATTTATGCACACAATTTCCAGAAGGGTGTGAAGAACTTAACTATTAGTTGCCAGTAGAGAAAGAGATCTAATTTGAGTTGTGTATCTCTTTATATTATGGATTTCCCCCTGAGTGCATGTATTTTTCAAAGACAGAAAATGAATTTAAAATGTTCAGACTTAAAATGAGCTAAAATCTGTCATTCTGTACATCACAGCCCCAACTTCTGGAGTTGTGCAAAATAAGAGTATTTTATCTCCTAAGTTTTCTGATATTTTAAAATAAATCACTATGGTCTTGTAAGTGGTCTTTTTTCCAGTGTAATAAAAGTACTTCTGTTTGGGATACCTGGGTGGCTTAGTTGGTTGAGTATCTGCCTTTGGCTCGGGTCATGATCCCCGGGTCCTGGGATTGAGTCTGGAGTCGGGCTCCTTGGTCAGTGGGGAGCCTGGTTCTCCCTCTGCCTGCAGCTCTCCCTGCTTGTGCTCTCTCTCACTCTCGACAAGTAAATAAAATCTTAAAAACAACAACAACAACAACAACAAACTTCTGTTTAACTGTATCATTTCTTGTGTGACATGGTATCCAGAATAGATTCCCTTACTATCCAGCTGTGAGTATTCATCTGTGAATATTCTCCTTTTTTTTTTTTTTTTAAGATTTTATTTATTATTTGACGGAGACACACGAGAGAGGGAGCACAAGCAGTCTCAGGACACAGGTGTCCCCATCTGCAAATATTCTTGATATGGCCAAATCTCCCACACCAAGCTTCCCTTTAGAAACTTAAGTTTTTGTGTCCTAACCAGGGAGATTGGGTAGTTAGTTGGTTGATTTTAGTAGTCATGTTATCATTGGTTCTTTGAACTTGCTATGACTATATCTCTTAATTGAGTCATTTCCACATGTACCCTGTGGCCTAGTGGAGATTTGGCACCGTGCTGACATGGACTAATCAACATTCTTTAAAGGTAGCTCTTCAGCAAGCTGCAGATACTTATACTATACGTTTTTGACAAACAACTGGCTTTAGTCTTCCTGTTTTTTCTTAATATTAGCTTTTCAAAAGAAGATTGTTTGCTAGAGAATTAAATGGCTGCTTCTGCATGCCTCTTTATTTTTCATGGTAGGGATATTGGGGACTCTGTACTCCTAGCTCTAGCTTCCATACGCTAGTTCTGTCAACCTTCCTTCAACATTATTTTTTTTTAAGGTTTTATTTATTTATTAGACAGAGAGAGAGATCACAAGTAGACGGAGAGGCAGGCAGAGAGAGAGAGAGAGAGAGAGGGAAGCAGGCTCCCTGCTGAGCAGAGAGCCCGATGCGGGACTCGATCCCAGGACCCTGAGATCATAACCTGAGCCGAAGGCAGTGGCTTAACCCACTGAGCCACCCAGGCGCCCCCTTCAACATTATTTTATACTATTTACCAAAACAAGTGTTCTTTTATTAGAAAACATTTGTGGCTGATTCTTGCTACTAATTGTGGGCTCAGAATTTTGTTTCTTCAAAAAAAGTCTTGTCTTACTGCAATGGCAGTCTGCTTCCGTGGCCACGGCTGGATGTTGTCATTTCCTGGAAATGTACCCCAGCTCTGGTGCTCTGACCATAATTTCCAATTCTTTCACCTTGCCCTTCTACCTCTCTTTCTGGTTTCCAGAAGATTTACTCTTTGAAGCTTCTAGTATCTTGCCCCTGCCCTGTTCTTTCAGTTTATCAGCTGCTTTCAGATTTCACTCTCTTCTGTTATCTGTGGGTTACTAGGTCACTCATTTATGTATTCTTGGGAATGCCTTCAGTTCTCATCTCCTTGTCATCTACCCCACTTGTCCCACCCAACTTTTTGGAGTAACTTACCAGTTGTTCCTTTAGTTGCTTCTAGATGGTTTAATGCTGCCAGCAAAAGTAGAATAAATGTGCTGACAAGCTCTATTATAAATTAATAATGTCCAGCTTTGGGCAGCAACATTGAGGATTATAGTCCGCTTCCATTTCTGTTACTTACACTTGAATTTTAACTATTTTGCTCTGTTCCTTCTCTCAATGTTCAAGTGAGGATGTGAGAGAGAAATAGAAACCAAAAGGATATGCTTGCTTTGTTTTAAAATTTAACCATGTCTTCACTCATCTATATCCCCTTCTTTCAAGATCATTCCCTTCAGTCTGTTGTAGTGATTCCATATTTTTTTCTGTGATCTAAACAACTTGTTTGCTCCCCTGCTCTATTTATGATGAGGGAGGGAGGCAAGATACAGAATGGCTTGTATGGTATGATTGCTATACTTGAAAACAAAGATCTTTGTTTATCCTTCTCCTCCCCACCACCATCACATACACAGAAGAAGCATTGGAAGGCTTTTCACACCAAGGTATTAATAGAAGTTGTCTCTGGATGTTGGATTGTAGACTTTTCCTTTTGCTTGTTTGTAATTTGATCTTTCTCTATTAACATGGCATGCCTTTACAGTGAGAAAATTTTATATTCCCCATATTTTCTGTACATGCCTATATTATTATTATAAACATTTTATTATCATGTTCTGGGAAATGTCTTGCCATCTCTGTTAAGCAGTTCTCTGATTTCTGAAATGGATCATTATTCCCCCCCACCCCCACCGAATCCTACTTCTGTAATGTTTCACCAGCTTTTGATCATGTGATGATGCTGATTATAGTTTGTCAGGATTATCTAGTTCATTTGCTGGTCCAAAGTAGAACTGCTGAGGCTTAGGAAAGAGTTCTGGTCACCTCAGTATTTCCAGCACTCCTGTATGGATATAGATGGATACAAGCATGGGACAAGCATGAACATTCTTTTTTTTTTTTTTTTTTTAAAGATTTTATTTATTTGACAGAGAGAGAGATCACAAGTAGGCAGAGAGGCAGGCAGAGAGAGAGAGGGGAGGAAGCAGGCTCCCTGCAGAGCAGAGAGCCTGACGCAGGGCTTGATCCCGAACCCTGGGATCATGACCTGAGCCGAAGGCAGAGGCTTTAACCCACTGAGCCACCCAGGCGCCCCAAGCATGAACGTTCTTAAATATACACTGAAAAGGAGAGTACAAATATGAATGACATTCCAAATGCTTGGGTGTGTCCAGGTACCTTTGATGTTCTTGAAAAAATTCCACATGGTACTAATTTAAATCAAATCTTTTTTTTTTTTTTTTAAGATTTTATTTATTTATTTGACAGAGAGGCAGCTAGAGAGGGAACACAAGCAGGGGGAATGGGAAAGGGAAAAACCGGCCCCCCACTGAGCAGGGAGCCTGACCCCGTGCCTATCCTAGGACCCTGGGATCATGACCCAAGCCAAAGGCAGATGCCCCAACCACTGAGCCACCCAGGTGTCCCCAAATCTAGAATGTCGTAGGTTGTAAGACACAACTATCCTATGAACCACTAAGAAAGGAAAAAATGCTGCTTGTCAAACTATGATGTTATCGATGGTGTGATGCAGAAGTATTATATGTGGGGAAAATGTACATCACAGAATTAATGAAATACAGTTGTTCTAAGGTTGCATCTGTGAAGTTTTTAGTGGTTTTGGAGTAGAAGAAAGTGTTTAACCTCAACTCTGATTCAGATCTCATCCATGTATTGCCAACTTTTTCCCCCCTTCATTGTTTGGGTTTTGTATGGCTACGTAGACATTGGTGAATAGACTGAGTTATGATGGAGTCAGGCCTACATTTGGAGACAGGATTTTTGTACATTTCTTTTAAGGGGCATTTAAAATAGATTATTATATTCCAGTCTTGCCATATAGCCTATAGAGTGGCCTGCCTAAAGTACTAATCTGGCTGTCATCACCTAAAGCCCTTTTTGTAGCTTCCCTTTCCCCAGTATGCCTTGGTGCACTGGTGTATACCAGACTTAGGGCTTTTGATTCCACAGTCTCAGGACACAGTGTGGTTAGCTTTGTTAGAACATAAGTGTGTGCTCAGAGAGCCACAGGCTGTGACCTTGAATAGAGTATATACCTTGTAATCAGCAAAGGGACTGTTGAATGGACACCACAAAGGATTAAGAACACCTAATCTGTAAGATAAAATCTATTTGGCCTCATGAGAAACTGGCCTTTGGACCTGGCTACTGCCCCCTACTTCACCTAATTATTGGCTTCTTTCTGCCTTATACTTTATACTCAGGTAATGTTGAACTGTTTATAGTTTTCTAATGCATGTTGTTCAGTGTTTTCATTTCTGTGCCTTTGTGGAGACTCTCCCTCTGCTTAGAATCTCCCTACAGGTATATTCTTCAGAAACTACTCTTCTTTTAGGAAGGATTCTTCGCTTTCCTATCTTTCTACTAAACTGAGCTATCTCCCTCTTTGCTGTTACACTGTACATATTTCTATCCTTGTATATTTTATTATGTTGGAATTAACTTTTGTAACAAAATTATATTTTGTATTTATAGGACACTGTAGGCTTCTTAAGGGCAGGCACTCTGCTTTATTCACCTTTTTATTTCACAGTTCGTGGTGCTATCTTCAATAAATATTTGCTATACCAAATGTAATTGAAACTTTACCGAATACCATATTGAATAGGTTGTAGGTATCCTAGGTTTTAATAAAAAACAACTTTGATTTCAATTGGTTTTAAGTATTTACGATTTCTGTTTATTCTTTTGCATGCTTTCTTGGCTGGATGGCAATAGAGAAGAAGAAAATGAGGTAAGTATAATTTTAACTAGTTATTCAGTAATTATTGGATTAAAAATTCAGAATTGAATTGTGAGGTCGAGCCCCACATCAGACTCTGAGGAGCTGGACATGGACCCTGCTTAAGGTTTTCTCTCTCTCTCCCTGCTTTCGTGTGTGTGTTTGCTTTCTCAAACAAAAAACAAAACCCCCCACAATAACTCAGAATTTACCTATCTTTTTTTTTTTTTTTTTAAGTTTTTATTTTTAAAGTAATCTCTACACCCAATGTGGGGCTCAAATTCAACAACCCTGAGACCAAGAGTTGCTCACTCTACCAACTGCACCAGACAGGCAACCCTAGCTATCATTTTGAATGTGAAATGAAGTAATTGTTTTTGCTGAATTTTAAGATCTGTAGTAACTCATCCAGTGAGGAACGCTTTATATCTTGAGAAAACGGTTTTTAAACTTTGGAGCTTCAGAAGCTTTAGGCAAGATAGAGGAGACTGGCAGATCTGGAGACAGCATTTTCCCTGTTTTTATGTATTGAGCTACCATGTAAGATGTCATTTTTCAAGTGGACTCCGTTTCTTAAAAGTATTTGAAGACCACTGCTCTATGATAATGCGTGAGGAAACATTTACTTTCCCACTTGAATTGTTACTGTATAATACTGAAAACTCATTTCAGATTTTACTATATTGAAAGGGAAAACTTGTTCTCTTAAACAGTGAGAGTTGATTAAAGAATATCAATTAGAAAAGTGTTGCAGATGGCCAGTGTACCATCTTTAATCTAGGCTTGAGGGTGATAGAGTTTTCTGATGTTCTCTTTACCACCAAGGTTATGCCTTAAACTTCTAAAGCCCACTATTTCCTTTGGTGGTTTGGCAAAAAAGGGAGGGAAAAATCTTCTTAGATGTATACTTTGTGGTTCATACTCATACAGTAGAATTGGACTATAAATTAGCATGGCCTGAGTATGTGAGGCCCAGGCAGAGACAGTGGTAGTGTGCAAGGGCGGATTAATTTACAGGAAGCAGAAAAGTCAGGTCCTCATTTGCTTACCTCATCTGTAAAATAAGATGGGAGACTGCTGGTACAGACCAGTGGTTTTCAAATCTGGAAAGTCCATTGGAATTGCCTCAGATGCTTAGTTCCCCAAAATAAACCAAACAAAACATACTTTCTTGCCTTACCTTAGAACCAGTGAATTGCTGTTCCTTGGAGTTTTGTCGCAGATCCATATTTTACCAAGCACCTAAGTGATTCTGTGTGATGTCAGGAGACCACTAGTTATAATGACTTCTCTATTTCTTCTCAGTTAGGACACAGGACTAGACTATTCTCATTGAGTTGTTAGTTATTGCTCTCTATCTGCTTGTCTTTTTGTGTTGTGTCTTGAATTACATAGGATTTTTTTTTTTCATTTTTGAAAATTCTGCCTGGGGGGAACAATTATAAAATGGATAAATTCTTTGTGTAATAGACAAGAATAGAAAAATATGGGTAATTGTTGAAACTGAGGTGTGTACTTAGGATTTTTTATACTATCCTCTATACTTTAAGTATGTTTGAAATTTTCTATAATAAAGAAGAGCTTATCTAGCTTAGTGAAATTCATACTGTCCTTAAAAAGGACTTTTCATTTTTCTGACATTTTAAACTGTGATACTAGTCATTTGAAAGTAACTTTATTGTTGTAGTAACTGCTTGTTTTGTTCATTATAGGCAAAGATTGAAAATGTGCAGAAAACAGGTTTCATCAAAGGACCAATGTTCAAAGGTGTTGCTTCTAGTCGATTTTTACCCAAAGGCACCAAGACTAAAGTTAATTTGGAGGAACAGGGACGACAGAAGGTGTCTTTCAGTTTCAGCCTTACAAAGAAAACTTTGCAGAACAGGTTTCTGACTGCACTTGGCAATGAAAAGCAAAATGATACTCCAAACTCCCCAGCTGGACCTCTTCAAGTAGACTTGACCCCTAAAATTAAAATGGACATTGGAGATACCTTATCTACTACCGAAGAATCTTCCCCACCAAAATCAAGGGTAGAATTGGGCAAAATTCATTTTAAGAAACATCTGCTTCATGTGACATCCAGGCCACTGCTGACCTCTCCACCTCCTCCCATAGCACCATTACCAGCAGTCATAGCAGAATCAACAACTGTAGACTCGCCACCCTCATCTCCACCTCCACCACCTCCACCTCCTCAGGCCACAACACCCTCACCACCAGCACCAGTAACAGAGCCAGTGGCCTTGCCACACACACCAATCCCAGTTCTGATGACAGTACCAGTAGATGTAGCAGTTAGAGCACTGAAGGAACCACCAGTTACAACTGTACCAGAATCTTCAGAAGTGGACACTAAGCAGGAGGCTTCTGTATCTAATAGTTCAGAAGAACACATAACTCAAAATTTGAATGAGCAAGTAGATATTCCCTCACAAAAAGAGGATTCCCATATTGGGAAGGAAGAAGAAATTCCAGATAGTTCTAAGAGTAATCTGGGCTCCAAAAAAACAGGTTCTAAGAAGAAATCCTCGCAATCTGAAGGCACCTTTCTTGCTTCAGAATCTGATGAAGATTCTGTACGGACTTCCTCAAGTCAAAGATCACATGATTTAAAATTTTCAGCAAGCATTGAAAAGGAAAGAGATTCAAAAAAGAGCTTAGCACCTTTAAAAAATGAGGATTTAGGGAAATCTTCACGGTCTAAAACAGAGAGAGATGATAAATATTTTAGCTACTCAAAACTTGAAAGAGATACTCGGTATATATCTTCTCGATGTAGATCAGAGAGAGAGCGAAGGCGGAGCAGATCTCGTTCCAGATCTGACAGAGGCTCTAGAACTAGTTTATCCTATTCCCGGTCAGAGCGATCCCATTATTACGACTCTGATCGTCGCTACCATCGGAGTTCCCCTTATCGAGAGAGGGCACGCTATTCTCGGCCATATACAGATAACAGAGCTCGAGAGAGTTCTGACTCAGAAGAGGAGTATAAGAAGACCTACTCAAGGCGCACCTCCTCTCATTCCTTCTCTTACAGAGACCTAAGGACATCATCCTATTCTAAATCTGATAGGGACTGCAAAACTGAGTCCTCTTACTTAGAGATGGAGAAGAGAGGAAAGTATTCTTCCAAATTAGAAAGAGAATCAAAAAGGACTTCAGAAAATGAAGCAATGAAAAGATGTTGTTCTCCCCCTAATGAACTGGTATTCCGACGGGGGTCATCCTATTCCAAGCATGATAACAGTGCTTCCCGTTACAAATCTACCCTTTCAAAATCTATATCCAAGTCTGATAAATTTAAAAATTCTTTCTGTTGTACAGAATTAAATGAGGAAATCAAACCGTCTCAGTCTTCTAATTTACAGGCTCCTTGTTCAAAAGGTAGTGATTTAAGAATGATTAGTAAAATTCCTGAAAGAGAAAAGACTGGGTCTCCATCTCCATCAAATCGATTAAATGATTCACCTACTTTTAAAAAGCTAGATGAATCACTTATTTTTAAATCTGAATTTATAGGACATGATAGCCATGATAGTATTAAGGAATTAGACTCTTTATCTAAGGCGAAGAATGATCAATTAAGAAGTTATTGCCCCATAGAATTAAATATAAATGGATCTCCTGGGGCAGAATCTGATTTGGCAACATTTTGCACTTCTAAAGCTGACACTGTTTTGATGTCTTCTGATGATAGTGTGACTGGATCGGAGGTGTCCCCTTTGGTCAAAGGATGCATGCTTCCATCAAATGGATTTCAGAATGTTAATAGATGTAAAGAAAAAGACTCGGATGATAGTTGCATGCTGCATAGTAAGTCAGGAAGCCCATTTAGAGAAGCAGAACCTCTGGTGTCACCACACCAAGATAAACTTACGTCTTTGCCGGTTATGACTATAGATTATTCTAAAACTGTAATTAAAGAACCAGTCGATATGACAGTTTCTTGCTGTAAAACCAAAGATTCAGATATATGCTGTACTTCAAATGACAAGAACCCTTCATTGCATCATTCTGAAGCTGAAAAGATTGAGCCTTCAGTTATGAAGATTTCTTCAAATAGCTTTATGAATGTGCATTTGAAATCAAAAACAGTTATATGTGATAATAGAAATCTGACAGATCAGCACTCAAAATTTGCATGTGAAGAATATAAGCAGAATGTTGGTAGCACTAGTTCGGCTTCTGTTAACCATTTTGATGATTTATATCAACCTATTGAGAGTTCAGGCATTGCTTCATCTCTTCCAAGTCTTCCACCAGGAATAAAAGTGGACAGTTTAACTCTGTTGCAATGTGGAGAGAACACATCTCCGGTTTTGGATGCTGTGCTAAAGAGTAAAAGCACAGAGTTTTTAAAGCATGCAGAGAAAGAAACAGTAGCAGAAGTAGGTAGCGGCCTGCCTGATTCAGGAAGAGGATTTGCTTCTTGGGAAAATAGGCATAATAATGGGTTGTCTGGGAAATGTGTGCAAGAGGCTCAAGAAGAAGGGAATTCCATATTGCCTGATAGAAGAGGAAGAGCAGAAATCTCTTTAGATGAAGAAGGAGGAAGAGGACATGTGCATACCTCTGATGATTCAGAAGTTGTATTTTCGTCTTGTGACTTGAATTTAACCATGGAAGACAGTGATGGTGTAACATACACCTTAAAATGTGACAGTAGTGGGCATGCCTCAGAGATTGTATCTACTGTCCATGAAGATTATTCTGGTTCTTCTGAAAGTTCAAGTGATGAAAGTGACTCTGAAGATACAGATTCTGATGATAGCAGTATTCCAAGAAACCGTCTTCAGTCTGTTGTGGTAGTGCCAAAGAATTCTACTTTGCCTATGGAAGAAACCAGTCCTTGTTCTTCTCGGAGTAGTCAGAGTTACAGACACTATTCTGACCACTGGGAAGATGAGAGATTGGAGTCAAGGAGACATTCATATGAGGAAAAATTTGAGAGTGTAGCAAGCAAACCCTGTTCTCAAACCGAGAAGTTCTTCCATCATAAAGGGACAGAGAAGAATCTGGAAGTTTCTTTCTCACAGCCTAGCAGAAAACAAATAGATAATCACCTATCTGAAATTGCTCATCCTCAGAGTGATGGGGTTGATAGTACAAGTCATACAGATGTGAAATCTGACTTTCTAGGTCATCCAAATTCTGAGGAAACCACAAAAGCCAAAATAGCTTCTAGGCAGCAGGAAGAGCTGCCAGTTTATTCTTCTGATGATTTTGAAGATGTCCCAAGTAAGTCTCGGCAACAGATCACTTTCCCTAACAGGCCGGATAGTCGACTGGGAAGAACAGAGTTGAGTTTTTCTTCTTCTTGTGAGCGAGTGGATAGTTTCCGTTCATCAGAAGAGCTCCGAAACCTAGGGTGGGAATTCTCTCAACAAGAAAAGCCTACTACCACGTATCAACAACCTGACAGCAGCTATGGAGCCTGTGGTGGACACAAGTATCAGCAAAGTGCAGAGCATTATGGTGGGACACGTAATTACTGGCAAGGCAATGGCTACTGGGATCCAAGATCAGCAGGTAGACCTCCTGGAACTGGGGTTGTGTATGATCGAATTCAAGGGCAGGTACCAGATTCCCTAACAGATGACCGTGAAGAGGAGGAGAATTGGGATCAACGTGGAGGATCTCATTTTTCAACGCAGTCCAGTAAGTTTTTTCTGTCCCTTCAGAAGGACAAGGGGTCAGTGCAAGCACCTGAAATAAGCAGCAATTCCATTAAGGAGTCTTTAACTGTGAATGAAAAGAAAGAACTTTCAAAAAACTTAGAAAAAAATGATATGAAAGATAGAGGGCCTCCAAAAAAAAGGAGACAGGAATTGGAAAGTGATTCTGAAAGTGAAGGTGAACTTCAGGACAGAAAGAAAGTTCGAGTGGCAGTAGAGCCCGGGGAAACAGCAGTGCCTCCGGGCTCAGCCCTGGTTGGGCCTTCTTGTGTCATGGAGGACTTCAGGGACCCACAGCGATGGAAGGAATATGCCAAGCAAGGGAAGATGCCTTGTTACTTCGATCTGATTGAAGAAAATGTTTATTTAACAGAAAGGTAAGCTTGCTTAATACTTGTGCAGCAAATTTTAACCTCTTTTTGTAAAAAAAAAAAAAAAAAAAAAAAAAAAAAAAATCAGCTTTCAATGATTCACGTTATATGAGGTCAATTGTATGAAATACAGGTTTGTGATAAGATATACATCAAACAATTGAAAAAGTATTTACCTATTTAGATTTGATGTCATAGGGTCCTTCCCTCAGTATCCATCCCCCCCTGCCCAGGAAGGTGATGTCTAATTATTTTTTATTTGAGGGGGGAGTCTCATTACCTTTTGGGTTCTGAAAGTATGATTTAGGCCAGCCCTATTTTTCTTAAATTCCTTTTGCATGTGTAACTATGATGAACAATGAAATAAAATCTCAGCAAAATAGTCTGCTCTTAGAAAAAGAAAAATGTAATTGTGCTTGATTTTTTTTTTTTTTTTTTCCTTTTCAAAAATGCTCAGAATGAAGTATCTTTGAAAGGTACTTCATAAAACTGGAACTAGACTAGAACACCATTTTCTGTCTGGTCTTTTAGTCTATTGCTAATAGATTAAATGATTAAATTTGGTAATAGCATAACCACTATTTTAGAATTAAATGATAAAATGGTTTACTACAGATCCCTAACAAGAAGCAAGTATAATGAGAACAGGAGTAATGAAACATAGTCCTCCAAAGCAGAGCTGCACAGCCTGCTTTCTTTCATCTTTCCTCGACAGTCCTCTTGTTTTCCCAATATAAATATGTGTTGAATGTGCCTTTTTAAACAAAAAAACCTGTAGTCTTTCCTTTTGCAAATTTCTCTTCTACCTAAGACTCTACCTAGCCATCATCCTTTTAAGTGTTAAAAAATTTTTTTATAATGAAATTTTTTTTCACTGTGGTTAAGGTAAAGTTAAAATTAGGTCTCATGAGAAGTTTTTCGCATTTAAACAAAAAAGCTTTTTTGGGGCTCCTGGGTTCAGTTAGTTGAGCATCCGACTCTTGTTTTTTTTTTTTTTTTTGTTTTTTTTTTTTTAAAGATTTTATTTATTTATTTGACAGAGAGAGATCATAAGCAGGCAGAGAGGCAGGTAGAGAGAGAGGAGGAAGCAGGCTCCCCGCTGAGCAGAGAGCCCGATGCGGGGCTCGATCCCAGGACCCTGGGATCACGACCTGAGCCGAAGGCAGCGGCTTAACCCACTGAGCCACCCAGGCGCCCCCGGACTCTTGGTTTTAATTCAGGTCATGATCTCAGGGTTGTGAGATCGAGCCCTGTGTCAGGCTTCATGATGGGCTTGGAGTCTGTTTGAGATTCTCTTTCTCCCTCTGCCCCTCTCTCTGCTCACATGTTTTCCCTCTCTCTTTCTGAATAAATAAATAAATCTTGAAAAATAAAACCCTTTTTATAATATAGAGAGTCTCTTACAGTTATAATTTACATCTAATAAATTAGGTTTAAGTTTAAAATATTGAACTTTATTTTTATTTATTTATTTATTATAAATGAAAGGTAACTGTTTATTACTGGAGAGAAAAACGTATACAAGAAAATCTAGATTCATTTTCCTCATGCACTACTTTTGTAATAAAGTTCCAGATAATCAACTTTGAAGAATTTACAAGGATAAATTTTTTTTTTTTTTGGATAAATTTTTCTTAATGCATGACCATTTACTGTATGATGGACATTTTTTCATAGAAATCAAATACGGAAACAATATATTCTTATAGTTTACAAGAAGCTTAGAACATTGTATTAACAGAAGATGGTATATTTTACTGTAAAATATTATAAAAGTGATACAATTTTGTGGCTCATATGTTTAATTACTTGATTTGAACAGGGGAATGGAAAAAAAAACCAGCAAGACAGGCCTGGCTTTTAAGATTTTTTGTATAATTCGTTCTACTTTCACATCATCTCCAATTAGCTGATACACATAAGTGACAACTGTAGAAGCCTGGATGTCCATCAACACAAATGAAGGAATAATGTTTGTTTCCAAGGCATTATATGCTCCAGTGGCAGAACCTGGGTTAATGTAGAATTTATTCTCATGCTCAAATGCTTCAAATTTGTGTGTGTGTCCTGAGATAAGAATGTCCACATCAAACTGCCTCTGCCAACAGGGCTAAGCTGGCCATATCTCCCCAAGGAATAACTTGATGCCCATGGATCAAACCAATTTTGAACTGCCCAACAGTCACAACTTTCTGTTCTGGATAATTCAGATTCTCATCGAAGTCTCCTCTCACAATATGAACATCACCGGCCAGCGTCTTGAGATAGTCATAACTCTCTTTGGTGCAAAGGTTTCCAGTACAGAGAATGTGCTGAATCTTTCCTGGCACCAGCAGTTTTTTGAATTTAGCCGGCAAACTGTTGCACCGGTGTGGGATGTGCAGGTCTCCTAATACCAATACCAACATCCTGTCACTGGGCTCCACTCAGTTACCAGCACTGCCGCCGCCTTCTTTCTCGGGCTCCCAATATTGAATATTATAAGTAGTAGTTTTTAGGAATTGCGTGAGTATTCACGAACAGGGTCTTTAAAAGACTAAAGTAAAACTAATCAACCCAGTCCTCTGGGATTTGCTCAGCAGTGAGATCCAGATACATGTAACACCATACATATAGGCTGGTGGGAACATTGGAGAGCTTTTTTGGAGTGGGAAGCATTTATATATATTCGACTTTTTTTTTTTTAAGATTTTATTTATTTATTTGACAGAGATCACAAGCAGGCAGAGAGGCAGGCAGAGAGAGAGGAGGAAACAGGCTCCCTGATGAGCAGAGAGCCCGATGCAAGGGCTCAATCCCAGAACCCTGGGATCATGACGTGAGCTGAAGGCAGAGGCTTTAACCCACTGAGCCACCCAGGTGCCCCATATTCAGCATTTTTAAAGTGCTTATTCTTATATGCTGGGCCTTTAGGAGCCACCAAGAACACAAATTTTGCAATGGTATTGAGTATAGTGAAAAAATTTTCTTAGGTTTAATGAAAATAGGGTTATCTGAATCCGTGCCCATTAGTCCTTACAAAGCGATACAAAATAAAGCTTTTGCTGATTTTTCAAAACTATAGTTCTTAAAGTACTTGTAAATAGATATATGGTTTATCTTTAGTTCCATTTCTTCAGACTGAGAATAGTCATACACTTATTAATGAATGATACCTTGAATTGATCCAGATGAGTCATTCCTGTTACTCAAACTTAGTTGAACCTGTCAGGACACTCTTCAGGTACTTTTTAAGTTGGGACTGTAATAGACCATATGTTGAAGATGAAAGCAGATTAGTTAGGAGATTAAGACAGCCGCATAGAGCAGCTGTGCTCTTCACTGTCTGATAGTTGGAGTCAGACTGCCCTAATCTTAAGAAGGCGATCTTCTTCAACCATCTTTGATTTTTTTTCCTCCCTTTTGGACCAGGGTCAGAAAGAAAGTTCAACATAAAAGGCAGGAAATAATCACATTTTCACTTTCTTTGCAATCTCTGGTGTAGGTATTTATGAACCCAGCCCGTTTTGAACAGTTTCCCTTTATACCCCCAAATCAGTCTGTGTTGAGAAAGTTTAGTCCTCTGATTATTCTGTAATGCCTTATTATTCTGTAATACAGTTCTGTAAATTATACTTCATTCTTTTTTTTAATCATTTAATTTTCTGTTAAATAAGATTTTTAGAAATGCATTGTTACTGAAAGATTCTCTGAAAGATTGAGTTAAACTCTTAATAAAAGTCTTATTTTTATAGATGCTTGGGTGGCTCAGTCTGTTAATCGTCTGACTCTTGATAATTGATTCAGGTCATGATCTCAGGGTTGTGAGAGAGAGCCCTGCATTGAGCTCTGATCTGGGCATGGAACCTGTTTAAGATTCTCTCTCTCCCTCTGTTCCTTCTCCATTGCTTATGTGTGCATATGCTCTCATGCTCTCTCTAAAAGAAAAAAAAAAACTTATTTTTTAATTTATTTTTTTAGCAACTTCTTTCCTTCCTCAGTCTCTGTGTTTTATAAATTAAATATCTTTTTTTTTCTCAACCATTATTTGCTCATCGAGGAGGACTGATTCTTTTTATTTTTTTAAGATTTTTATTTATTTATTTATTTGTCAGAGGGAACAGCAGGCAGAGAGAAGCAGGCTCCCCTCTAAGCAAGGAGCCTGATGTAGGACCCAATCCCAGGACTCCAGAATCATAACTAGCCAAAAGGCAGATGCCTAACCGACTGAGGCCCCCACACATTCCCAGGAGGACTGATTCTTTTTTTTTTTTTTTTTTAAGATTTTATTTATTTATTTGACCGAGAGAGATCACAGTAGACAGAGGCAGGCAGAGAGAGAGAGAGGGAAGCAGGCTCCCTGCTGAGCAGAGAGCCCGATGCGGGGCTCGATCCCAGGACCCTGGGACCATGACCTGAGCCGAAGGCAGTGGCTTAACCCACTGAGCCACCCAGGCGCCCAGGAGGACGGATTCTTAAACTTCATTTTAATCAGCTGTGTCACCTTTGATTCTCATTTTTCTCCTGAGCCAAATATGACTATTAACACTTGAAATTGCTCAGAATTTGAGACTTAGCTGAAATGGACTAGGAAATGAGGGCTGAGTCCAAAATGATAGACTTGAACTTACCCTATCCTCCCATTTGTCGGGGCTGAAGGTTGCCTCTCATTCTCTTTGCAACTTAAGTCTTAGTGTTTTTAGTCTCACAGATACTAGTGAGGAGATGTTTTCTTCCTTTTGAATGTTTGACTTAACCAGACTCGTTAAATGTGAAACTAAGGAGATTTAGCACATATTTGATTGTGTATGTTGTATCATTGCCAGGAGATTTCTTAAACCAATTCTTACGAAATTTTACCTAATAGAAAGAAGAATAAATCCCATCGGGATATTAAGCGAATGCAGTGTGAGTGTACACCTCTTTCTAAAGATGAAAGAGCTCAAGGTGAAATAGCATGTGGGGAAGATTGTCTTAATCGTCTCCTCATGATTGAATGGTAAGTAAATTAAAATGTTCTGATTTTGTTCAATCGTTCTATTAAATGTCTCAAAATAGTAGAAAGAATTAGTGATGAATCAGATTTAACTTTTCTCCTACCTGTCGTTGAGTATTTATAAGCAATGAAATCTCCAATGTATAACAGTGTTTATAAGGAGATAGATTTCTCTTGCATTGTACATTATAGTATACTTTGACAGTGCTCTGTAAAGTAGCCCTAAAACTAATGTTGTAACCTTTTATCTCTTACAATGTTCGTGTCTTGAGAGGTAAATGTTGGTATTTTTTTAGCTTTTACTATAAGATGAGATAAAACCCTAGCATTTCAAAAGTGCATAAAGTAAAATGTCTTCCAAACCCCAATCCCTCTATTTCTGGTCATTCCCGGTACTTTTTATACCTATACCAACATTCATAGATATTTCCACTTTTTACGTATAGAAATGAAATCTTTACCATATGTACTTTTTTGAATTTTATCCCCTCACCCTGGCCCAAACACACATGAACACATAATTAAATATGTTTTGGATGCTTGTTCAGAGCAATGCATACAGACCTATCTTAATCTTTTCTAGGTTGCTTTATATAGTCTGTTTATAGTTAACTCATAATTATTTATCTCCTCTTAAGACATTTTCTTCTATATTTTTCTTATAAGGCATAAATGTCTTTACATTAAAGTGTGGTTAATTTTTTTTTTACCAGTTTGATTGATGAAAAATTGGATCATTTTTTAACACGAAGAGAATATGAAGGTGATTTATAATGTAGATACTTTGTTCTTAGTGTTAATAAAGTGTTTTCTTTCAAACTCAGTTTTTTATTTTGCTCATGTTCTAGTGTTACGAGAATAAAACCTATACCTCAGAAAAATAAAGAGAAAGCACTTTGATATTCTTTTATTAAACTGAAAGTAGAGATGACATACATGTGTAAGAAGAGGAGACAGAAGAGTTAGCACTATTCTTCTAACTTGACATTGTGGCCCTGGCCTCTGCACTTTCTGACTTTTCCTTCCAACCTTGCTAAAGAGATGGGAAGTATAGGATACCTTTCTTTATGTGTTTCCCACAGTCAAACTTGGAATAGTTGTCAGGATCAGGTTCAAATTTAAGCTGGTGTTCATAACTCTACATAATTGATCAACGACCTGCCCTTCAATCTTCCTGCAGCCCACTTCTCTTGCCAGTCATCTTCTGCTGTTTTCTCCATCCCTCAAGTGGGCCTTGTTCCCTGTTTCTGCACCGAGGCAGATGCCTTTGTTGTATCTCTTGTTTGTTTGTTTTTGTTGTTGTTGTTATTTGATCGTTTTTATCCACATCCTATGTGTCATTAGAGATTAATTTTCTCCACTTCTCATTTTAGTTCTTCTCGGTGTCCAAATGGGGATTATTGTTCCAATAGACGGTTTCAGAGAAAACAGCATGCAGATGTGGAAGTCATACTCACAGAAAAGAAAGGCTGGGGCTTGAGAGCTGCCAAAGACCTTCCTTCGTAAGTTATGTCTTAATCCTCTTTCACTTTATTTTTGTATCGTTGAAGTTGGTTAGCTACTTTGTAGGAAAATAATGTGTTTGTTACACTGAAGTTTAATAAAGTTTAATAATGATTATTCTGAGGTTGCCTGGGTAGCTCAGTTGATTAAGCGTCTGCCCTTGACTCAGGTCATGATCCCCAGGTCCAGGGATCAAGTCCTGAGTCGGGCTCCTTGCTCACTGGGGAGTCTGCTTCTCCCTCTGCCTTCCGCTTCCCCTGCTTGTGCTCTCTCTCTCTCTCTGACGAGTAAATAAATAAAAAAAAAATTTTTAAGCTTTTATTTATTTATTTGTCAGAGAAAGCACATAAGCAGGCAGAGTGGCAGGCAGAGAGAGAAGCAGGCTCCCTGCTGGACGAAGGAGCCCGATTTGGGACTTGATCCCGGGACTCCAGGAGCATGACCTGAGCCGAAGGCAGCTGCTCAACCGACTGAGCCACCCAGGTGTCCCTAAAAATTTTTTTTAAAAAGAAAATATTTTCAATTGTTTCCTAAAGCTCTTTAGCCTTTCTAAGCTTTTCACAAAGAACCCTGCTTTGGTAAAATACCCTAGCACTGAATGTTTCCAGATTTCCCGTATTTTCCTACTCATATAATTTCCATATGCTGATGGTAGTGTCAGTTTCATGCTTTAGTTCCAAACTATTTAGATCTTCACTGGTAGATTATTCCTGTCGAAGAGGACATATTGTGAGATATGCACAGGGTGAGGAAGGCTTTGGAGCTAATCTGCTAGTTAGTTACTGTTAAATACCATGACATTCCCTGTGTATAGTATACTCCTTTCTTCTCCAGTACTGAAGATACTAAATAACCAAGGAAAGACCAGTCAGGGTTGGAAGGTATCTGAGAGACGCCAAGAAGAGTGATTAATCAGGAGTATTGATAGATACTAGAGAAAACTCACAGAGGATGTTGTGAGAGAAAAGGTCTATTTGACCTTTAACATCTTCAGAGACCTTTGAATCAAGGCAGTAGAAGCGCCGCTATATTTAAATTGCCATCTTTTTTCTTAGGCATAAAGCCTTTAATATTTCAGTGCCTCCTGATTTCCTCAGAGCTGTTTCTTAGCTGTAAATCACTGTTTTCATGATTATAAACCAGACTTGAGTGTTTGTTTTAGTATCTGGTTAGATCAGGAATACATATTTTGGTAGTATGTATAAATGTAAAAGTGTCTTATAATCAACATTTTTTGGAAAAATATTAGGAAGGAGAAATCCTCAGTTAGATGCTAGGTACTTTATATATATTTTGTATGATACCAAATTTATCCACTTACATTTTATTAAATGCATTATTTTTACAGGGATGTATGTTTTCCATAAAGCTCCTAGGCAGGAAGTGCTATTGTTTCCCCTTTGTTTTGCCAGGAACACCTTTGTGCTAGAATATTGTGGAGAAGTACTTGATCATAAAGAGTTTAAAGCCCGGGTAAAGGAGTATGCACGGAACAAAAACATCCACTACTATTTCATGGCCCTGAAGAATGATGAGGTGAGCAGCATGAATGTGTTTGCTTTGAAACAGATCCGGATATTGTTGAGTTTGAAAGCGTCATTGAACGGACAGATTTTTAAAAGATATTAAATGACAAAAAAGAGGAGCAGAATAGTATATATAGTTTTTGTTTATAAAAAGAGTGGGAGAGGGAGATATTTACATATATAGGCAAATGTAAACATACATGTTTCATATTATAACTCTTAAAAATGACTGGTATCTCCAAAGAGGTTTATTTTTTTTTTGATGTGGGTTTTGTCAATACTTAAATAAAAATTAAAGCTGAGAAATAGAAAGATACTTACTAAACCACTGAAAAGCAACAAGCCCCATTATACGTTGACATAAATGTTTTTATGAAAATAAAGCATTTTCAAATGATTTGTGTTTTAAACGTGAGTACCATTGTTTTACATTTTTACAAATCTCTTTAATGTCTGGTATAATAAAATTTAGCTAGATTCTCATATCTGTCTCTTTATTCAGTCCTGGAAAACCTAATTCTAGGTCCTACCCCAGCACCTGTTGAATCTATTTCTAAGGGTGGGTCCAGCAGGAATTTTAACAAGCTCTCTGGGAATTCAGATAGACACTGTAGTTTGAGAGCTCCTGCACTGTGGTATAATATGCACTTTAAAATGGAGTTTTGTACATGAGAAATGAGATTGGAATATAAGAGGGTATAAGAAGTAGCTAAAAGTAAATGGAAGAATTATTGGTGGATATGGAGATAATTTTGCTTATAAGTAAGATGTTTATGGTTAGCAGATCTCCTAGAGGAGGCCGTTGGATATATGTCTCTTGGATGTGTCTATACATAAAAGAGGAGGAGGGATTGGAAATATAGGTCGTACATTTGCCTAGTGCCTTTCCTTCACAAAATATACATGTATTTTATAGTCTCATTTCTAACTCTTAAAATGATCCTTTTCCCTAGATAATAGATGCCACTCAGAAAGGAAACTGTTCTCGTTTCATGAATCACAGCTGTGAACCAAACTGTGAAACTCAAAAAGTAAGTTGAGGTAGATTTAGAGTTTGGGATATTTGTTCAAGATTGCTGTTCTCTTGGGGCACCTGGGTGGCTCAGTCATTAAGCATCTGCCTTAGGCTCAGATCATGATCCCAGGGTCTTGGGATCAAGCCCCTGCATCGGGATTCCTGCTCGGCAGGGAGCCTGCTTTCCCCTCTCCAACTCCCCTGTGCTTGTATTCCCTCTCACTATTTCTCTCTGTCATAAATAAATATAAATCTTAAAAAAAAAAATTGCTGTTCTACATTAAGGGTACCTGTGGATTTTATTTTTTCAATCATTTGAATTGTTTTTTTCCTACTCTATTGTTAAAAATCTTATTTTGAAATAAGTTTAAGTATATAAAATAGTGCAGAAACAGTATAGAGTTCCATATGCTTCACTTAGCTTCCCCAAATGCTCACATTGTATATAACCATTATACAGGTACCCAATCCAAGAAATACTATTAACTGTTAACTAATCTAAAGTCTTTATTCAGATTTTGTTATCTCTCATTTTTTTCTTGACTAGGAGCCAATCCAGGAACTCCCATTGCATTTAATTGTCACTTCTCTTTGCCCATAAATTTTTATCTATTTTTTTTTTTAAAGATTTATTTGATAGAGAGGGACACAGTAAGAGAGGGAATACTAGCACGGGGAGTGGGAGAGGGAGAGGGAGAAGCAGGCTTCCCACCGAGCAGGGAGCCTGATGTGGGGCTCAATACCAGGACCCTGAGATCATGACCTGAGCCGAAGGCAGATGCTTAGCGGCTGAGCCACCCAGGCGCCCTAATTTTAGCTGTTATTTCAAGGTACCAAACTGAACTTTAATTTTGATGAAGTCCAGCATGTACTATTATATTCAGATTTTTATCAGCTCTTATCCAGGTGCCAAAGTTGGCTGTTTTAATAACATAAGGAGCTGAATAGCCACAGATGAGAAGGATTATATGTGATACACATGTGGTTACACTGCTTCTCCTCAACAAGGCTATGCTCTGGGTCTTGCTCATCTCGATGTCCCTATGCCTGGCACATAGTTGACACTTGATAAATTCATTTATTGAATTTGTTTTTGAGCTTAGATGAAACAATATATATGTTAGAACATTGGTTCTTTTTTAGGCTAAGAAGGCTATGGACCTGCTCCCTAGAGAAGTAATGGTTCTCAATTCATATTAATGGTTCTCAATCAATGGTTCCATTTCATATTAGAATAGTGTTTTTTTTTTTTTTTTAATTTTTTTTGTCTTTTGAATCTGTGTGCTAATAGATCTTAGATATGGCTCTTCCAAGAGCCAAGCCATATAATAAATAGGAGAACCCAGTCCATAATCATTTAACCAAAATTCTGGTTCTAGTTTTGCCTGTAGCTGGTGGCCACACGTCTAACTGTGAGACTCCAGGTGTACTCTGTCCCTTTATCTCTTTAAGTCTGGGTTTTTTCATCAGTAACATGTTCACATGGTCTGGACAGGAGCTCTATAGTTGACTTATATCTTACATGTTCTGGAACTACAAGTTCTAACCCCTGTGTATTTAGTCCCATTTTATTTTATTTTATTTTAAAGATTTTATTTATTTATTTGACAGAGAGAAATCACAAGCAGGCAGAGAGGCAGGCAGAGAGAGAGGAGGAAGCAGGCTCCCCGCTGAGCAGAAAGCCCGATGCGGGGCTTGAACCCAGGACCTGGGATCATGACCTGAGCCGAAGGCAGTGGCTCAACCCACTGAGCCACCCAGGCGCCCCTATTTAGTCCCATTTTAATTTTTGAGTTTCATGCAGCTGTTCTCATGCTTTCCTTCCCTTTCACTACACTGAGTCATATGACCACCAGTTTTTGTTGAAATTAAACATTTGGCATCATTATTTACATGGTTCCATGCTCCATTTTATCTTAGAATACAGTTACTTTTTTTTTTTTTTTTAAGATTTTATTTATTTATTTGACAGATAGAGATCACAGGTAGGCAGAGAGGCAGGCAGAGAGAGAGAGGAGGAAGCAGGCTCCCTGCTGAGCAGAGAGCCCGATGCGGGGCTCAATCCCAGGACCCTGGGACCATGACCTGAGCTGAAGGCAGAGGCTTTAACCCACTGAGCCACCCAGGCGCCCCAGAATACAGTTACTTTTAACATAAGGTAGTACCAATTGGCCTATAATTATAGTCAGTGATGCCAAGCATTCCCTATTTGTCTGTTTTTAGTACAAGTGAATATTTACTCTGTGGAAATGTATATTATACAAATTAAAGTAGCAGTTGCTTTTATTAGAGATAAATTATAGATGATGGTATTAAGTAAGAGTAACAAATACATTTATTTTAAAAGAAAGTTCCCTATTTGCTATTTGGAAAAGCTTTTATTGTCTAAAGGCACATTCATAATTAAGGCAGATGAGGATCTTTAAAGAAAAACACACAGATTGAGACATCTGGGTGGCTCAGTCGGTTGAGTGGCTGCCTTCAGCTCTGGTCATGATCCCAGCGTCCTGGGATCAAGTCCCACATCGGCTCCTTGCTCAGCAGGGAGCCTGCTTCTCCCTCTGCCTCTACCTGCTACTCTGTCTGCCTGTGCTCTCTCTCTCTGACAAATAAATAAAGTCTTAAAAAAAAGAAAAAAAACACACAGATTAATCAGTTACTAATTTCTTTTCTTTTAAAACCAACATCTCAGTGGACTGTGAACGGACAACTGAGGGTCGGGTTTTTTACCACCAAACTGGTTACTTCAGGCTCAGAGTTAACATTTGACTATCAGTTCCAAAGATACGGGTGAGTATTGTTTTGATTCTGTTTTGCTGCTTCTGATGGGGCAGTAGACTGTTCAGATATAGAGATATAAAACTTTGATGTGAACTACTAAAAAGTTGTATGTGCCTCCAGGTCTTTACTCTTTCAGTTTTGTGTGTTTTTCCTACTGTATGACATTTGTGGACGTTAAGGGATTTATGCAGGAACTGTATAATCTTCCTCTGAATTCTATGCTGTCTTATTTATATAATTATGTTCCATATGTAATTTTAAAAAAACCCTTTTTATTATAGAAATGTCTAGTGTGTTTGTGCATGTAAAGAGAATATAATATAATCTCTGTGTATCTATCATTTATCTTTTTGTTACCAGCTCATGACTAATTTTTTCTGATCTCTACTCATTGTACTGTGAAAGATAATTTACTTGTTCTCTCTAGCCAAAATAATAACTGATGCAGTAGCAGTGAATACCCCTAGCATCTATGTTGTGGTTTCATAGAACCCCACTAAAAGGAACAGGGTTCCTTGGAGGAGTGTTGATTTCAGGTTAAGACAGAAATTGAACAAGGTGATCTTGGATTATTTTGTTGTGTCAGAAAACCAGTTATAATAGTTGAGAGTCCTGTCAAAGGAACTTGGAGCTAGCTTGAATAGGCTCTCATATTAGTGAGAGAGTTCTCATTAACACTTAAGCATCAATAAGGATAATAACTACGGTGATTTGAAACTTACTATGTAAAACCCATGAGATTTAATGATACTTTAAAAATAAAACTGCATTAGTTATAATAGAAGGGAACCGATTTATGATTTTTTTCCCATGTTTTAGATATTTTTTATTGTGGAAAATGTCACATAACATTAAGTTCACCTTTTTAACTTCTTAAAGTATACAGTTTAGTAGTACAGTCATATTTTGTACAGCTATCACCACTGTCTAGTTCCAGAACATTTTCAGCACCCCAAAAGCAGACCCCATATGTATTAACAAGCTCTCATGCCCTATTTCCCCCTTTTCTTAGCCCCTGGCAAACACTAATCTACTTTCTATATCTGTGGATTTTTCTGGATGTTTCACATATGTGGAATCATGCCAATGTGGTCCTTTGTGACTTCATTTAGAAAACATTCAATGTTTTCAAGGTTCATTCATGTTGTAGCGTGTACCAATATTTCATTCCTTTTTAATGGCTAAATAATATTCCACTGCATGTATGTACCGTATTTTGTTTTTACATTCATATGTTAATGCACATTTGGGTGGTTTCCACTTTTTTGCTATTGTGAATAATGCTGCAGTGAACATTGGTGAATCAATCAATTCATGATTTTTAAAAAGTAGTTTAAAAGTTTAAAAAGGGGAAAAAAAAAGAGTCAAGCATTTATCCTGCCTTCCCCAAGTGAATTCTGCTTTAGATTAAACCAAATAGTTGATGAGAAGAAGTTCTTCTCTTGGAGGTCATTTCAGCTAATAAATGAAGTAGTAACAGTATCAGCGTTTTGCAGCACCTCATGAACTAATGGATCTAGGCAGTCAGTGGTATAGCAGTCACGGGATGAATCCAGACCACGTTGTATGTAGGGCTCTGTATTTTTTTCCTCTTATGTTTGCACTGTCCTCTTTGAAGGAAAAGGTACTAGAAATACTAGAAATCAAGTGTTTGTGATGTCCTGCTCTATTTATTGAATGATTTATTTTTATGCCTTTGATTACTGCTGTCATAAACTGAATCTATCAGTTTAGTATAGTTTTTCATGCTTTTCTCAAGTCACAGAATAAATGGCTGTGATGGTTTGTACCCAAGCTTGTAGACTAGGCCTGTATTCTTTCCACCACTTTTCCTTGACTCCGTTGTAGTAGTTACTTCTTAACAATGTTTCTTATTAGTATCTCATCCTTATGTGGTAACTTTTACATGTTTCCTTTTAAATAACCTGGACATACTGAATTTTATATCTGTGTATATGTATTTATAACAGTATGTCTTGTTTATTCTGTGTGCCTGTTACATTTACATATAAGAGATGTTGAACTATTTAAGCAGTTTTGTTCTCAGCTCAAATGTGTATATGCTCTTTTATTTTTATATATTAGTAGGTACTCGCAAAATGAAGAAATTTCTCATTAACTTCTTGACTGATTTTAATAAGGGAAGGTTGGAAAAAGAATGAATATTTTTTAAGAGCAGTTTTCAGGCATTTCCTTTAAATAGTACCAGGTTTGTTGGAGTCTCTTAAAATAATTACTTGTTTTAGGCTGAATAGACTTCTCTTTCATATGTGATTGTTATATTGCTGACATTTTTTATGGTTTACTTTCACATAACATGTTTCCTGTGCCCTTTAAACAGAAAAGAAGCTCAGAAATGTTTCTGTGGGTCAGCTAATTGCCGAGGTTACCTGGGAGGAGAGAACAGAGTCAGTATCAGAGCAGCAGGAGGAAAAATGAAGAAGGAGCGGTCCCGTAAGAAGGATTCAGTAAGTGTTTTGTTCTTTCTTTAAATTTTTACCATGTATGTTTTAAGAAGGGAGGTAGCTTTTCTGATTGAAATTTGAAAAGTCAAACTACAAACAGAGAAAGTCAGGATCAGATGAGATAATCAGGAAAAGAAGTATGGTTGCTATTTTTATTTCCGGTTCATAGAGATTAGAATTAGGTACAGAGAACTATTGAAGTCATGTTGTAAAACTCATGGGCTAATAGTTTTTTTGGGGCCTGTAAAACTTCTAATCCTAAGTACAAATAAAATGTTTATCTACTAGCTTACTTAAGTCTGATCTACATTCCTAATCGTTTCATAGTGGTTTGTTTTTTTGTTTGGAACTCTTAAAAGTTTGCAAATGTTCTTACAATCTCTGAAAACCCTCTTTGGAGTATAAGGTGAGTTTTGAGAGGTGACAGGCAACCAAAGAGTGAGAATGGAATCGTGAAGGTAGTCTTTTCATTTACTATATTAGCATAGTAATTAATGGCCTTTTTTATACCTCAGCTCACCTCAGTTATACTGGAGGAAGGAGTTATCTTGTTAATAAAGGGACTCTTGCCTGGGACAAGGGCTTTGTGTTGTTGTTGTTGTTGTTTTTTTAATCCCCCCTCCCTTTTTCTGAGAATCCCTACACCAAAACAGTATTTCTTAGCCTCAGAATCACCTGGCAGGGCCCTTAATGAAAATGCACATTCCTGGGTCCATCCCCAGACTTATGAATCCTAGTGGAGGGCTAGGAGCAGGAGCTAGGGGTCTAAAGGGATTAATCAGCAAATTCCCCTATGATTGTTTAGCAGCTAGCTCATGCCATGGCTTTTCTTATAAATGGCTGCATAGATTAAGTATAAATTATTGTTTAGATGAGGAGATAGAAGATGTATTGGGACAAAGGGATAAAAGTGTAATGGTTAAAAGGTGATGTCAGTAAGCCCAAATTAATTGGAGAGAATTAATTATGGAACATCTGAATTCTGTAAGGAGATATAGATAGCAAAAAGCATTGGAAAGGGCAGTTGAAAAATTTTAAAAGCCCTTTTAAAAAGTACCAAAAGGAAAGTTTCAACAAATACCACCCAAGATGAATGCGTTCTTTAGAGTATTGTGTATGCTTTAGCTGTCCTTTTTGGAGAGCATATGTACCATAATGGTCTGCCAGGCACTCTGCTAAGTACTTGACACATTAACTCATGTAATTCTCACAATAAGCCCTGAAATTGGGTACAAGGATTTTTTTTTTTTTTTTTTTTTTTTTTTTTAAACAGATGAGAACATTAAGGTATCACCTAGTAGGTAATGGAAGTGAACTAGCTCTTGTCTTTGCTCTTAACCGTTATGTTGCACTGCAGATTGTGGAGAGTAGTTCCATCCTCTTCCAACTCAGACAGTTGTGGTCATAACAACCAATGTTTCTGTGTGCTAGAAAATAAATTTTAAAATTTATTACATTGTTTTGTTTAGAGTTTTAGAAATGGTATAATATGTTTATTTCTGCAATTTGTTTTTTTTTTACTCTTTATTTTAAAATTTGATCCACATTGATAAATATGTAAACATATTTTTAACTACTATTAAGTTTTTCATCATATGAGTTTATTATATATAGTCCTTCTAATGAACACTAGTGTTTTTAAGCTTTTGCTCTTCCTGTCACAGCATCTGTACATGTTTCTGTAAGGTATATCCATGGAAGTGGAGTCACTGGGTCCTAGCTGATTAGCCTTCTTTTTTCTTTTTTTTAAAGATTTTATTTATTTATTTGACAGATCACAAGTAGGCAGAGAGGCAGGTAGAGAGAGAGAGAGGGAAGCAGGCTCCCTGCTGAGCAGAGAGCCTATGCGGGACTTGATTCTAGGACCCTGAGATCATGACCTGAGCCAAAGGCAGAGGCTTAATCCACTGAGCCACCCAGGCGTCCCCCCTGCCCCCCCCCCCCGTTAGCCTTCTTGACTTTGACTGTTGGAGGAAATTTTTCTCTAAACTCCATTAATATTGCTTTTATTTTTAACTCTCCTTTTCTTTTCTTCTTTTTTTTTTTTTTTTAAAGATTCTATTTATTTGGTAGAGAGAGACACCAAGAGAGGGAACACAAAGCAGGGGGAGTGGGAGAGGGAGAAGCAGGCTTCCCGCTGAGCAGGGTGCCCGATGTGGGACTCGATTCCAGGACCCTGGGATCATGACCTGAGCCGAAGGCAGACGCTAAAGGACTGAGCCACTCAGGCGCCCCAACTCTCATTTTCTTTGATAGTTTATCAGAATAGCCACAAAATAGTCATTAAACATGTTGACCTATGCTAAAATCTTCATAAAAACTTCCCTTTGGCTATCTCCTATTCTCAAAGCTTACAGAATAAACATTTCTTAAAAACTGTATTATTGGTGGGGAGTATCCTTATAATGTGATGGTTTCTTAGGCAGTGTTATAACTCCATCATACCATTACCAGATGGCTTTCCTTTTTTTTTTTTTTTTTTTAAGTTTTTATTTATTTGACAGATCACAAGTAGGCAGAGAGGCAGGTAGAGAGAGAAAGGAAGGGAAGCAGGCTCCCCACTGAATGGAGAGCCCGATGCGGGGCTCGATCCCAGGACCCTAAGATCATGACCTGAGCCGAAGGCAGAGGCTTTAATCCACTGAGCCACCCAGGAGCCCCCAGATGGCTTTCTGTCTGATAAGATTCAGGAACAATTCCAGTGCACCAAGTGTAGGCATTCCTTTGTTTGCTTGTGTTTATTTTGATTATGGTGTGTCAGTATCAGTATAGGCTTTGGCATTATAGACTAAATTAGGTGTAACATGAATCCAGTCATCATGGGTTGCCCCAGGTATGAATTTGATGTTATTCTGGAATAGAATGCTGTAGCTAAAACTTTGGCCAGATAGAGGAATGAGCCAGAACGATTTTAGATTCCTAGGAGGGTTATTTGCCCTGCCGATAATGAAGAGTTGAACTCTAGTTTACTTTTTCTTGGATTGTTGCCCTCTGAAATTCCCTTTTGCATGCCTAGATTCTGAATTTTAGTCAGCTATAGTTGAGAGTCTTGGGAATTCTTTTGGGTAGAGGATGCTATGGAGAGGACAAGATAGGACAGTTTAAAATGTAGTTTTGCATATTTTAATTATTAAGAAGAGTATGTTAATAGTACTATAGTCTACAACCTCCATATCAGCCCTTGATTGGTAAACATTTTTTTTATTTCTTGCTCTTATGATTGCATCTTTATATAGTCATCTCCTTAACAAAGCTAAAAGCTCTTCCAATTGAAGTTGGTTGTCTTTTTTGGGGATGTCACAAACCAGGTAACTAATAACCTAATGTATTTTACTAGGTAACTAAATACTTAGCTGATGGAAATATATTAAGTCCCTATAACCTGATGATATTTGTAGTTTGTGAAGTACAAGCAGGAAATAGTCTGAAACTTCTCTTAGTCTCTTTTGAGTTTGTGAAACTAATGATAACTAATTTACACAATAAAGAGGGTGAAAAGGTACATACTTGCTTTCAACACAAAACAAGTATTAATATCTAAAGTATATAGAGCATTCCTACTAATTAATAAAGAAAAAGCCAGCACAAAGGAAGAATAAAAAGACACCATCCAGACACTTCACTAATCCAAATAACCAATAAACATAGAAAGATGTTCAACCTCATTAGGAATCAGGGCAGTATCAGTTAAAGCTATCAGGTGTCATTTACATGCCTATCAGATTGGTAAAAAGTCTGATGACTTGTAAGAACAGGATCTCCTACACTGCTTGGGGGCTGTAAATGGGTACAGCTGCCTTTTTTTTTTTTTTTTTTTTAAGATTTTCTTTATTTGTCCTAGAGAGGGAGAGAGTAGAGCATGCCAGGGTGGGGAGTGGCAGGCAGAGGGAGAAAGAGCAAGGAGCCTGATGCTGGACCCGATCCCAGGATCATGACCTGAGCTGAAGGCAGACGCTTAACTAACTAAACCACCCTGGCATCCTTGGGTGCAACCACTTTTGAAAACACTTTGGAATTAATTACTGGAAGTGAATGGATATGTATCTAGAGTCACAGCAGCATTGCTTATATTAGAAAAAGTAGAAACAACTCAAATATCCATTAACACTAATATAGACAATTTATAATGTAATCCTAGACTTAAAAATTTGTCATGAAAGTGAAGGACTAGGGCTCCATGCAACAGAACGGAGGACTTCTAAAATGTAAGGATGAAACACAAGCATGACAAAAGTTTTGTCCAGTATAATTTCCAGAAAGATTTAAAAAATAGACAAAATTAAATTATAATATTTAGGGTTTTGTATAGATGATAAACCTATTTTAAAAATAATGATTTTCTAAAAAAGTTAGGAGATGTTATCTCAAGAGCAAAGAGGAGGTATTATAAGAAGGGGAGGGCACATGGAGCACTTCAGGGATGCTGGCAATGTTGTCATCCCCCCGGCCTTATCACATGCATGTTGATTTTATGGATAATGCTCACCTGTTTGTTAAACTTACTTGTTTACAAATCACTTATATACTTCTATGTGTACTGTATTTCATCGGGAAGTAATAAAAATACTGCTTAGACCAATTAAAGATGGTTGATGGCCAAAATACTAAAGTATTAAAAAAGAGTAAATTAGGGGTACCTGGGTGGCTCAGTTGGTTAAGCATCTGACTTTGTCTCAGGTCATGATCCCAGGGTTCTGGGATCAAGCCCTGTACAGGACTCCTTGCTCAATGGGGAGCCTGATTCTCCTTCTCCTTCTCCCTACCCCTCCCCTGTTCATTCTCTCTCTCTCTCTCTCTCTCTCTCTGACAAATAAATTAAATCTTTAAGAAAAAAAAGTAAATAATTTCTTGGACTGATTAAGCACTTAACAGAATAAATTTTTAAATGCTATAGAATTTTGCATTTTTGTATATATAAATGTTCATGTATCAGTAATTAAAATATACCTTAACCATTTTTATACTTTCATATTGATTTTTTTTTTAAGATTTTATTTATTTATTTGACAGAGATCACGAGTAGGCAGAGAGGCAGGCAGAGAGTTGGGGGGAACCAGGCTCCCTGCTGTACAGAGAGCCTGATGCAGGGTTCGATCCCAGGACCCCGGGATCATGACCTGAGCTGAGGGCACAGGCTCTAACCCACTGAGCCACCCAGGCGGCCCATTCATGTTGATTTTTAGTTACTTCAGATCCTTTCCGGAAGGTGGTGATACATAAATTAAAAATAAGTACTTCTAGTAAATGTAGATTAATGAAAGCAATCAGTTGGCCTCCTGGCTCCCTTCCTCCCAGGTATCCTAAAAGCTATTAATCCCACAATTCACAATTGATTGTCCACTTGAGTACCCAAAATTATGGACACTGTATCATACATAGGATTGGCATGATAACTTTTATGTATGTCAGTACAACCACTAAGCTCATAATTGTAGTGGGAGGTTCAAAGGTTATTCAGTTTCTGTATTTTGTTTGCAAAATTTTGTTATTTTTACTTCAGTTTCTGCAGGTTTACTGTTTATTTCCTTAAGAAAGAATGCTACTGTTTTTATTTACCAGTGGAGTTTTATATACTGTAGTGTCTATTCAATAAATGTTTATTAAATTAAAAACTTAAGAACTCAGTTTTATCTCTTAAGTATTCAGAGTTAGAGAGGCCTTTCCTGGCTAATTATGAAAAGAAAACCCTACCTCTCTCTCTTCTTTTAAAAATATTTATTTATTTTGGTGGGGGCAGTTACAAATAGACTGCCTTGGTTGCAGAGCCCCATGTGGGGCTCAATCTCAGGACCTGAGATCATGACCCAAGCTGAAATTCAAGAGTCAGGGGCTTAACTGAGCTACCCAGGTGCCCCAGAAAACCCCATCTCTTAGCCCAGTAGTATTTGTGTCTCAAAACTTTGTCCAAAGTGAGGTTCTGGCTGTTGCACTTGGGGAAAAGTGGAATTTTAAAGCCCTTGGTCTTTCCTATTCTAATCCTCTAGAATTTAAGACACAGGAGGTTTACGTTTAGGATATGCAGGGGAAAACCATCATTAAGGAAATTGTCCTGAATTAATGTTTAACCATAAACTGGTTTTTCTGTATATGTCCTTAATCTATTCAAAACATAAGTGATACTGGAAATGAAAAAGAAATGAGCCTTAAGTGTACATTTTAGAAGGAAAAAAGTGAGTTTACATTTCTTCAGTCTTGTAAGTAGCATTTCATGTTTTCTTATTTTTGTTCCTTAGAGTTATGTGATTTTTGTGGTATAATATAAAATAGAAATGTTTAGTGCCTTGCCTAAAATTATGTTGAGATGATAAAAAGTTAAGTAACAGAAAATTTCCTTAAGGGATGCCGGGTGACTCAGTCAGTTAAGCCTCTGCCTTCCGCTCAGGTTATGATCAAGTCCTTGGTCGGGCTTCTTGCTCAGTGGGGAGTCTGCTTCTCCCTCTGCCTGCCACCCTCCCTGCTCATGCTCTTAATCTCTCTCTGGCAAATAAATAAATAAATAAATAAAAATCTTTAAATAAAAGGAAAATTTCCTTAAGATTCTTGTCTTTTAGGGGCGCCTGGGTGGCTCAGTGGGTTAAGCCTCTGCCTTCGGCTCAGGTCATGATCCCAGGGTTCTGGGATCGAGCCCTGCATCTGGCTCTCTGCTCAGCGGGGAGCCTACTTCCCTTCCTCTGTCTCTCTGTCCGCCTCTCTGCCTACTTGTGATCTCTATCTGTCAAATAAATAAATAAAATCTTTAAAGAAAAAAAAAAGATTCTTTTGGATTTGCTTTCCTCTAATTTATTATCAGTGCATTCTAGAATTTTATCATTTCAGGCCATATTGGTTTACTGCTGTCTTTATATCTCTTCTGTGTTAGTTGCTGTCTTGTGTAATTTTATTCTGTTATTGCCACACTACTTATTCTCAAATTCCATGTTGATCATATTATTCCCCTTTTTGGGTTCAGTAATGGAGCTTTCTTGCTCATTCACATCAAATACAGATTCTTTTACATAACACCTCCAAGATCTTCTGATCAAACACCAGCCTTCCTTTTGATGAGGTTTTTCTTACTTCCTCACCATACCTTATCTGCTCCAGCCTGGCCAAGCTGGCACTATCACAATTTTCCATTTCCCTATGCTCAAGATTTTACTTCACTCCCTCCTTTATCTTACCTGTTGCTAGCCCTGCTTCTGGTGACTCTCATTCTAACCACTCCCTTCCTTCATAGTTTTTTAACATTTTACAATTAATGCTTTATTATTTGTTTTCATATGAATTTTATCTCCCCAATAATAAGTTCTGTAAGGTATCTTTATATCTTTTGTAAGACAGCTGGAAAACAACCATTGGTGGGTTTTTTGTTGTTGTTTCCCATTGTTTAAATGTAATATTTGAAACTTCCAGAGAAATTATATATGTTACAAGGCATAATTATAAAAGAACCACTTGTGAGCACTTCTCTCCTTTGTGCTCCCTGCTTAGCCCCTAGAGGATACCACTGTTTTGAATTTTGTGTCATACCTCCATTGCCTTTTTAAAATTGATTTTTCAGGCATGCATCTATGAAAATTTTGTTTTTGAGGTTTATATAATCAGAGTCATACAGCATGTAATCTTCTGGAACTTTTTTCATGTAACATGTTCATAAGATTGATGAATCTTGTTGCATTGGGCTGCACTTGATTCCTTTCACTGTGCTATAATAATCCATTGTATGAAAATGCTAATTTATATAACCTGGCCACAGACATTTGTTAACAGTTCTTTGCTATTACAGTGGTCATTCAGTGAGCTTGGTATAACATGTGTCTAGAAGTATCTTTACGATTTATTCTTAGGTGTGCAGTGCTACGCATAGGGGATACAAATATTTTATTTTTGAAGCCAGTGCTTTATTTCTTCTGGCATACTTTTCACCTAACATTAATTTGCTCTGTCTCCTGTAAGAGTAGATTTTTGTTTGTTTTGGTTCATATGCAGTGACTTTAGCACCTAGGATTATACTTGACATATAATAAGTACTTGGTTAATATTTGATGAGTGAATGAAATGCTTTTCAAATTGATCGTACCAGTTTTTACTTTCATCAACAGCAAAAATTCCTTTTGATCTACATCTTTGCCTAGATTTGATATTATCAGACTTAATTTTTTTCCCCAGATTAACCTAGTAAATATGACATGATTTCCCACTGTGGGTCTAATTGTGTTTTCCTTATCACTGGCAAGGTTGAGCATCTTTTTAGGTTGTTTGATTCTTAGATTAGTGGCACATTTGTTGTTGTTTTTATAACCAGATACTTTTTCTTTGCTATGGCAGGTGGATGGAGAGCTAGAAGCTCTGCTGGAGAACGGTGAGGGTCTCTCTGATAAAAACCAGGTGCTCAGCTTATCTCGGCTAATGGTTAGAATTGAAACCTTGGAACAGAAACTTACCTGTCTTGAGCTTATACAGGTGAGTTCTTTGATATTAATTTATTTTTTGTTTCTGAATTTGAGTTGGGGCATCTAAAGTGCAGTTTAGAATGATGGCAGGAGAAGGGATAACTCTGAGAAGAGTTACTCTTATTTTTAAAATGGTTTGAAAATTCTATATGACTTTGAAAGTTTGTACTCTTAAAAATGTCGAGTTTGGCATCATTTAGTTTTTTAGTAGCTCTTGTTTGCTTTCTCTCTCTAGCCAAAGAGCATGGTGGGATTTTTTTTGTTTAACAGTTCATGACATTTGATATAGTCCCCCCTATGATTATTAGTATGCCAAGGCCATTTTTACCACAGGACCTTGAAGCAAGGAATTTTAATGATAATCTCGTTTACTCCAGTTTATTAAGTATGCCACAAGAAGTTGAACAATTTTAAAAAAAGGATGATTTAAAAGAAAACTAAGAGAAAAAAGCCTTTTGAAAAAACATCTGAATGGAAGAGAGAAATGAAAATGATTTCTACTATTATAGTTTTAGGTTTTTCAATAAAAATGAATATAATTTGGTTCTTGGTCTTTCAGATTTGAATTTCATTGTAAATGACATATTGATGTTTGTTTTTCTGTAAAGTCTATTTATATAAAGTCCAAGTTGACTAGATACAATTTAGGTATCAAAAAAAGTTATAATTTCTTTAAAGCATTTATTTGTATACTTTTAGTTGCATTAATCACAATAGAGTTTCTAGGTAAAGTTTTGTGAATATAAACAGACTTTTTATTCCTCTCTGTGGACCCTTTTTAATGTTCTGTCTGGTATTGCCCACCCCCAACCCAATACCCTGCATCCTGCTTCCCTTCCCCCACGGAAGAACACACATTCACAGTCTTGCCTGAAGTCTTTTCTGGAACGTCATGGGCTGTCTTTGTTGTGGATTTGGATGGCAGAACTAGGTGATGGCCGGGAAAGTAACCAGAAGCTTCAGGAAGAGGTCAGTTCACAATCAACTTGCCTATTTCTTAAAACCGCCATATAGAGTGCTTAGGTTGAGTGATAATATGAGTAATAATGAATTTACCATCATAGTTACCATTGGAATGAAATAAATATCATCTCAGTGTCATTCCTATAGCTATAACCTTTTATGTAGACTTCGCTAGTAGTGAGTTTGCCCCATGGTTTTCCCTAAAGTATCCCTGTAGCTGAGACTGCGTAGTTGGGAAGTGCAAGAGCAAGATATCACATCATAGTTAAGTGAAGGATCTAGTTTGTTGCTAAAGCCATAGTTTTAAACGGGCAACCATGTGAAACTTATATTTGGGGGCTCTAAAAAATTGGTGAAGAGCTGAATTCTGGAATGGCAAGAGTAAGAACATTTTGAGGAATCAATAAGTGTTTTAAGATCTAAATAAGTGTTCCTTGGCAATGTCATTAGTGGAGTTGTGATATTTATACCTTCCCATGAAATAATATTTTTAATCTAGTTTAAATGTAGTTCTTTTTAATCATGGTTTCTAATATAATACTGAAGTCATTTAAAAATGCACTTTAAAAACAAAACAGAAGTGAGCAAGTAAGTGGTTGTCTTGCCTCCCTTCTTCTCCCAGGAGATTTGGCAATAAGTAGAAGTTGAGGAAGACTTGGAGTTTCTTCCTCCCTCCCTTCCTTTCTCCCTTTTTCCTGCCCCTCCTCATTCCTTTTTGTACAGATCTAGTTGACTTTATTAAATGATTCTATGAGTAATGATTAAATGAATTCAGCAGTATTCCATCTAGAAAGTAGAGAGGAACAACTTACTTTGGGGTTTCTGTAGATCTGCATTGGGGAGTACTTTGGAAGAAATTCTTGGATTTCAGAGTGGAGGGGATGGTTATCTCTGGAGAGAGAGTCTTTGTTAGCTGTTTATCAGAGGCTAAAAGAGGTAAGTAATAGCTGCATTTTTTGTGGGTGAAATATCTTTTAAATATATGTTGTTGCATAGTTCCCAAGCCTATATCACAGTCACTTGGAAAACTTTTTAGAAAAACATAGCCAGGATAAGGTCCACTAGTATATATATTTTAAAAGATCGACACAGGTTTGAGAACTACTGGTAGAAGATATTAATCGATCCTGTTTGATATTGGGAGCAGTTACCTGCTCTACATTTTATTCTTGCTGGTCAGTCTTTAAAAAGTTTTCTTTCCTTTTTAGAGGAAGCTAATATTATAACATTTAACCCTTTTGTAGTTATAGAGACTTAGGTCTTGATAAGACAGTAAAGAAAACCCACAGGTCTTTCAAAAATGATCTGAGTCCCAACCAGAGATTTGAAAAGTCAACTATATAGAGTGATGTGACTTTTTTTTTTTATTTGTTTAATCAGATTATAAAGACTTTGGAACACTTACCCATTCCTACTAAAAATATGTTGGAGGAAAGCAAAGTACTTCCAATTATTCAACGCTGGTCTCAGACCAAAACTGCCATTCCTCAGTTGAGTGAAGGAGATGGATATTCAAGTGAGAATACATCACGTGCTCACACACCACTCAACACACCTGATCCTTCCACCAAGCTGAGCACAGAAGCTGACACAGACACCCCCAAGAAGCTCATGTTTCGGAGACTTAAAATTATAAGTGAAAATAGCATGGACAGTGCTATCTCTGATGCTACCAGTGAGTTGGAAGGCAAGGACGGCAAAGAGGACCTTGACCAGTTAGAAAACGTCCCTGTAGAAGAAGAGGAAGAGTTACAGTCACAGCAGCTACTCACACAACAGCTACCTGAATCTAAAGTTGAGAGTGAAATCACTATGGAAGCCAGTAAGCTACCCACATCTGAACCAGAGGCTGACACTGAAATAGAGCCCAAAGAGGGCAGTGGCCCGAAACTGGAAGAAACCATTGCTGAGGAAACGCCGTCCCAGGATGAAGAGGAGGGTGTATCTGATGTGGAGAGTGAGAGGAGCCAGGAACAGCCAGATAAAACAGTAGATATAAGTGATTTGGCCACCAAACTCCTGGATAGTTGGAAAGACCTAAAGGTAAGAAAACATTTTTGTTTATTTTAACCTGAATTACTCACATCTAGAGTTCCACGAATCTTACGTTGAATTACCTACTTCTTTAGCTATACATCTATTTGAAAGATGGAATGCCGTCTCTCTTACTGACAGCTGATTATAAATGTCTCAGACATCTTTTAAACCTTGGCAAGAGATACAGCAGCCAAACTAATATACAGATATCCCCCTTTCTTCATTTAGAAAAGCATATCACAGCAGTGAATTCAGTTTTTCAAGTGCTCTTTACATTAAAAACAAAGCCAGAAATCCTTTGAGGAGCAAACGTGTGATTTTACGTTTGAAAATTCTTTGTAAGATCCTAGGTTAAAAAAAAAAAAAAAATGAATGTTTAAGTTGATTGGAAATTAATGTATTGCATTAATTAGAAATTAAAATTAAAAATTAAATGGAAAACCAAGGTAATTTAGCAACTTCTCATCAAAAATGATTGAACATAAATTTCTGTTCCAGTAAAATAACTTTATATGGAGGTAATTGGTATTCAGTTCCCCCGTTGTTTTTGAAATAGGCCTGCCGTTTAAATGCCTATTTCTTTGGACAAAAGATGTGATCTAGAGGAAAAATAGAGGGGTCTGGAACCCTTAACGCTTAATACATACATAATCTCTGGTTAAAGAATGTAGCAAGATGTGTAGGGTTTGCTCTATAGAAAACCCAGGCTGGGTCTTGGATAAACACAGAAGTGAGTAACAGGATGAGCCTAGAAGAGAGGTGTTACATTTTGATTGTAAGTGATCTGGATCTGGGGTTCAGGTCTTGAGGACCCCGTGGGACCAGGTTACTTGCTAGCTTCTGTTTTTCTGTTCCTCTCTTCTGCCAGAAGTAAAGCAGCCAAATAAATCAGCAGTGCTGGTTTATGTGCAGCAAGATGGACATCTGAATCCTCTCTGTCCCCAGTTATGACTACAAAGCTCACCCAGTAGATCCTGCAATTTGACCCATACGAAACTGGCCTTATACTGAGCAGAATGAGTAGTGGGTTGGTTGTGCACTGTGCTTACTTTCAGCATTTGTAATTTGCTGTGTTGAGACCCTTCTTTAAGTATTGTGTGGTTTCAGCTCTCATTGACCTATTCATGCTACTCTTTCTCACCACTTATAGTTTATCATTAACTCAACCTTATGAAATTCTTCCTTTTTATAAACTTTAGTAAAAGGAAGGATTCATAGTAAATTGGGTTATGATACGACATGTGAACTACAGGAACCAGAATTTCAGTTAAATTGAAAGAGATGCTGGGATGGTCATTTGGGTGAACCTTCATTTAAGGCCTGCTTTGTGAGGGCACAGGAGTCTGGAAGAAGTCCCTCTTGTGTTCAGAGACTGCTAGTAGAGCCTCTGGAATGACTGGCTTCATAAGGAAGGTGGGAATGGAAACACGAACATGAGTGGACACAGAAAGGCCTTACAGACATGATTTTATAGAGCAAGGGTCGGGGGCAGACCCAGTAGTACACTTCTGCCTGCTAAGTCTCTGGTTGACATAATTTTCAGAAATGAGACATAATCATCATTTCTTAAAAACCTGTCTTAAAATCTAGGAGAAGTAAGTACTTTTGTTTCTCTATGTGGTAGTTTTTATTGTCATGGTAGCGGTATGAATAACTCTCTGGGATATCCTTAACTCAGTTAGCTATAACTGGTCATTTAAACTCACACTCTAGACATTTTTGAGTCCTACAAACTTATTCCTTCCCCTGCTTGTCGTCCTCCCTCCTCCTATCTGAAAGATCAAAGCAGTTGCATAGTACTACGTAGTTTGATGATCCTCTTGATTTGAGGTTTAAAATTTTATTCATACTTTTAAAATATAGCCTTCTTAACCTTCATATTTTGGATTTGTCTGATTCTTAGCATCAAAGAAGCCATTAAATAAGATTTTCCTTCTTCACACTTCTATTTTGCTCTGGAATCATTACCCATCTAGAATTGGAATACTGAAAGAGGTTGTTACTTGACTGAACTGTGATGTTTTGTTACACATTGGTGCTGGGGCTCTTAATTCATCTGTCATTCTAATTAACATTTACCATGGTTCTAATTTCAAAACTCTGATTGTGGTTGTCCTTAAATAAAATATTTTAGCTAGCATTTAACCAGAACATTGAAATCAGAAACCTGTAATATGAACATGTCTTAGATAAACACATGGATTTGATGTGATTACTATATACCCATACTATCCCGGCATTGAAAGAGTTAACTACTTCTGTCTGACTTCCACCTATGTGTTCAAGTAGACATTGGCAGAAAAGAAAATGTCTTACTCAACCAACCTTTGTTAAGCACCTGTTGCCAAGCACTGTGTTAGTTGCTGATGTTAATTCCAAGATCATACTAAAAAGCATTGATCTAAGATTGTGGTTAGCCACTCCAAGCTTCCCTGACCTTCTGGGGCCACTGTAACGTTGTTGGACATGTGTTCCACTTGGCCTTTCTACACACTGGATGGAGTGAAGAACTGAAAGAGGTTGCTTCAGATCCTTAATCTTGATTTTTGCTGTGAAGGCAGACCGTAGGGATCATCAGTAAATGAGAGAGGGTGGGAGGGAAGGGAATGAAGCTTCATGAATTACTCTTTGTCCTCCCAGATCTGATGATGATCCCCCTTGTAACTTGAACCATTTCCATCTAGCTTCTCAGGGCAGCAAGGAGCTTGTTAACATCACCAGCTGACCATGTGTCTCCTTTTCTCAACTCCATTTTCAACTTCGTGCTGAAGAAAAACAAGAACCTAGCGTGCATTCTGTGAAGAAACAGGAAGATGGTTGGGAAGTTGGATGATGCATGAAAAATATAATAGGTGAAAAGAGGACAGAGGTGGTTAACTCACTGGCGCCGGCGTTATTTTGGTGCGTCCATTGACGACAATGGATGTCGTTCTGGGAAAATCCCGACTCCTGGCGAGAAAGGATTAAGTGAGCTACTTTTTCTATACCTCTATACACAGGACTGCTGCCTTGGCTTCACAGGGCTTACACATTTTGACTCCTAAAGTAGACCTCAACAAGAAACATCACCTAACACATTGCTACACATAAGCACGGATTCATTGTCACATGCAGATTTACCAGGCTACATTTTCAGCGGGGACATGTGCATATATTTCTGTTCACAAAAGGAATTATTGTACATCACCCCTCATGCTGAAAATCTACCCTAGACTTCACAGGGCAAAACAGCTGGTTTTAAGTGGTGATTAATTATAATTTGACTGGAAAAGTCTTCATTCATTTGGATCATGAGAAGAAGAGGTAAGGTTCCCATGAATTTGGCAGTTTTTGTTTCAGTTAAATACCCAGTAGATTATGATGGCTAGTGATTCCAGAGCCTCTCTTGTAAATACTGAGGTTACAGGATGTGCATTTCTCCTTATAAAGAGATCTGGGTAGTTATAATTACACCTGGATTAGATGATTTAGGGGCAACATTCTGTATATGCGATAAGTTGGACTATTCTTTTTTTTTTCAAATTTATTTGACAGCACAAGCAGGGGGAGCAGAAGGCAGAGGGAGAGAGAGAAGCAGGCTCCCCACTGAGCAGAGAAACCCAACACTGGGCTCGATCCCAGGGCTCTGGGATCATGACCTAAGCTGAAGGCAGATGCTCAACAGACTGAGCCACCCAGGTGCCCCAAGTTGCACTATTCTTAATAATACTTTTTTTTTTTTTTTTTTTTTAAAGATTTTATATATTTGAGAGAGAGGGAGAAGTCACAGGTTGTGGAGAGGGGTTGAGGGAGAAGAAGATTCCCTGCTGAGCAGGGAGCCCGATGCGGGACTTGATCCCTATCCTGGGATCATGACCTGAGCTGAAGGCAGACAATTTACTGACTGAGCCACCCAGATGCCCTTAATGATATCCTTACTCCTATTTTATTCATATTTATCTCAAGACGTTATCTTTAATTCAACAAACGTATTATTTGCCTGGAAAGTTAAGCATTAAACTCTTTGTAGAAAGTTTAAATAAAATACAGAGTTACCCAGCTGAAAAGTTTTGAGTCACTACTGGAATCTCAGTCTGTAACAAATACTGTATGTGGAATCTGCTATGCAACATTTCAAAATGAAATTATGTGCCCTGGATTTCTGTAATAAATTTCAAAATCCTTCATTGAGATTATTCTGTTTCCGTAAGGATCAATATTATCCTTTTTTTAATTTGCCCCTAAAGAATTGCCCCTAAAGAACATGGTTTTTGATACTACTTCATTGAAATTTTTTTGTAAGTATCAGACTTGGTAAAAGACCAAACTGGTCTAAAACTTATTAGTAGTCCCTTTTGTTATTATCAGATAAATCCTTTCATCTAAATCAGGGGTTGGCCACATCTGCCTTACTGCTTGTTTTTGTAAAATTTTTTGGGAACGGAGCCATACTCATTCATTTTCATATTGTCTATGGCTGCTTTTGCACTGTGGGGGTAGAGTTGAGTAGTTGCTTCAGAGACTGAATGGCCAACAAAGCCTGAGATATTTACTGTCTTGTCCTTTACAGAAAAAGTTTGCCAATAAGTGATCTAAACGGTAAAGTTCAGAGCCTGGCTGCTTGAAACATTCTGATTAAAAAAAAAAAAAAAAGTTTATTTATTTATTTGACAGAGAGAGGATGAGACCACACAAGCAGGGGGAGAGGGAGAAGCAGGCTCCCCGCTAGCAGGGAGCCTGATATGGGGCTTGATCCCAGGACAAAGGCAGGTGCTTAACTGACTGAGCCACCCAGGCGCCCCAAAACATTCTGATTTTGAGTGAAGTCATTTTGACAGTTTATCCTTTGAGATTACGTCTTCTGTTTCCCTAAAGACATAATGATCATGCTTCTATACCTCATGAAGTATTTTTTTAAAAAAGTCTTGACTCTGTTTAGGAAAAGTTACTTTAAATGATTTGGATGTAAGACTGAGAGATGGGAGAGGATATATATGATAGAACTACTGGGCCAAGAGACCTTTAAAGAATATTGTTTTTCCCTCAGGACCATGATCAGGTTAGTTGGAAACTTAAGGGACTTTCTGAGTATAGATAAGTTGGTGTAATCTAATCTTACATGAAACCATAATAAAAATGTATAGATTTTCCTTTTTAATATTGTTAACTTTTACTTGTGTAATTTCAGACTTATAGAAAAACTGTAAGAATACTATTCTGTGTATTCTGCATGGTATATATATACATTCTAGGGACAAATGCAGAAAAAAGTCAGCTAAAAATTCCTCTTATCCCTTTACCCAGATTCCCCAGTGTCAACATTTTACCAAATTTGCTTCATTTTCTCTTAATTTTTTTTAACTTTAAGGAATAAGTTACAGATATGATGCCAATTGCCCCTAGATATTTTAGTGTATATTTTGTAAAAAACAAGGACATTTTTCTTTATGATTGCAGTATATTTATCAAAACCAACAAAATACAGTGACTTAATACTATTATCTGACCAGCAGATCTCATTCAGATTTTACCAATTGTATACCTAATGTGTTCTATAGAAGAAAAAAAGAAAAAAAAAGTTCCGATCCAGAATCTGAGCTAAAGAGTTACATTGAGTTGTATCTCTTTAGTAGTCTTTAATCTGGAATGGTTCCTCAGTCTTTCTTTGCCTTTTATAAACTTCAAATTTTTAAAATATTTTTGAATTTTTTAGAATATTCCTCAGCTTGGGCTTATCTGAAGTTTTATTTTGGATTCAGGTCATACATTTTGTGAGGAGTATTAAATTGTGTCCACACAATGTTGATTTGTCCCATTATTGGCATCGTCAGCTTTGATCACTTCATTAAGGTGGTGTCTGCCAGGTTTTCCCAGTGTAAAGTTACTCTTTTCTCACTATAATTAAAAAGTATCATAGAGGAGCACCTTTGGAAGTATGTAAATATTCTGTTTTTTATCAAATTTATTCATTAGTTTCAAAGTTTGGTGGATTTGCCTGAATCACTTAAAACTATGATGGTTGCCAAGTGGTGATTTTCTAACCCTCTTATTTTAACTTCTGTATGTTTTGGTTGACCCTCTTGTAAGCAAGAGCTTTTCCTGCTCTCCCATGTGGTTCTTACTTGTTGATTAATTTAAGTTTAGACTCATGGATTCTTGGTTATTTGTTGTGTGTGTGTGTGTGTGTGTGTTGCTATTTTAATTTTCTATTAAACATTATTCCAAAAGCATTATTTTACCCTGTATCTTACTGATATAAGGAATCACATCAGCATTAGAAGAACTAGGAAGAAAGATAAATATGGATAATTCAACTTATATGAAGAAAGAAAATTCTAACAAAGGACTGAGAGCTTTACACATTTAGTTAAATATGAGATTATAATTTAAAAAGTGGATCTCAGGGGTGCCTGAGTGGCTCAGTGGGTTAAAGCCTCTGCCTTCGGCTCAGGTCATGATCCCAGGGTCCTGGGATCGAGCCCCGCATTGGGCTCTCTGCTCAGCAGGGAGTCTGCTTCCTCCTCTCTCTGCCTGCCTCTGCCTACTTGTGATCTCTGTCTGTCAAATAAATAAATAAAATCTTTAAAAAAAAAAAAAAGTGGATCTCAGAGCAAACTTTTTGCAAATTAAGCAAACTTAATTTGCGAGGGGGGCGGTGCTTAGACTCTGAGATCAACACTGAGATCAAGACCTCAGCTGAGATTGAGAGTTGGATGTTTAACCAATTCAGCCACTCAGGCACCCCTGTTCATTAATTTTTAACAACAAAACTACACTGGTTTTTCAAGAAGGAAACCCATTAAAAAAATTTTTTTTTAATTTTAAAAATAGGCCTGTGTTCAGCTATAGATATTTTCCCCTCAAACTCTGATCACATTTATTTTGATTTGGGAAGAAAATACCACTTGATGGCATGTAATGCAAAATTTAAGGGTTTTCTTTTAAACATCTTTTTTTTTTTTTTAAAGATTTTATTTATTTATTTGACAGAGATCACAAGTAGGCAAAGGATGGCGGGGGAGGGGGGTAAGCAGGCTCCCTGCTGAGCAGAGCCCAATGCGGTGCTTGTTCTAGGACCCTGAGATCGTGACCTGAGCCGAAGGCAGAGGCTTAACCCACTGAGCCACCCAGGTGCCCCAACTTTTAAACATTTTAATACAGAATTTTTGAAAAACTATTAATGGAGAGTAGATGAAGAACATTAAGTGCAACATGCTAATTACCAGCCAGCTACTGGTGTTTCTTCCCTAGTTTTCTCAAGGAAAACTTAAATTGAATCTTCAGCAGAATGATCCTTAAATATACTTATAAGCAAATTGAGAGCTTTTGTTTACATAGCTTTTAGATTTTGCTTCTCCCAGTTTTATTCTGAAACTCAATTTTAATCCAAACCATAATTACCGTATTAGCTTTGTAATATTCTCTGTTGTATGCAGTTCAGCAAAGCAGTAGTATACCATTAGGCTCTGTTCACCTGGAATTTAGGAAGAACAGAATTGGTCACAACCATGTAAAAACAAATCTCAGGGCACCAGTCTGGTTCAGTCAGTGGAGCATGCAAATCTCAATCTCAGGGTCATGAGTTCAAGCCCCACAACAGGTATGGAGCCGGTGGTTTCTTTACCCCCAGGGCCATCCTTCACCTTAAAGGCAAGAATAACACTAATTTCTTCCCATATTGCTCCTCTTCCTCTTCAAGCTTCTTCTGAGTCTCCTCAAAAACGAGATTTGCTTTAAATCTACCAACTGCAGATCTGGTTGGAGCAACCTCAATTTGATGAGTTCTACAAGAACTGGCAGCTTCAGGGAAACCCATCTTGTAGAGTGTGACAACCACAGCTCCTCTGATACCCAAGTTATGCTGCAGAGCCTCATGGATTCTTGTTTTATACAGTGAATTGTGACCCATTAATTTCATTATGTATTTGCTTAAATTGTCCTCGTTTGGCCAGTGTGAGACCCTTTAAGTTCTCTTCTGTGTGATTTCGATATGTCGCCATTAGTTTTTTTTTAATCTGGTACAGTATGCATTTCCAGGCTTATCATAAATTTTCCCTTACCCTGGCATTGGCCATTTGTCCAAGAAGCTCAGGTTCCTCTAATGGAAAATGATATTTAGAAACCAAATCTGGGCTTTAGATGAAGAAGTCTTTGCTACTGGGGTATGGCTTGTAGGAGCTGTCAGCAGACTGTAAATATATCCATATTTATATACATACATGTATATAAATATATACAGATGTATTTATAGATCCATGCATATACATATGTATATATTTACATGTATATATGTATGTGTGTTTTTCTATATATGAGTAAATGTGTGAACATGTACTTGAAATTTCCTTGTCTTTCCTTCTGTTAGTCTGAGACCACACCCTCTTCTGAATCATTTGATTTCCCCGTGCCTCTTACTGATCATTCTTATTCTGCCTTCCCTTAGAAGGTGATATTTCGGGGTGCCTGGGTGGCACAGTCGGTTAAGCGTCTGCCTTTGGCTCGGTCATGATTCTAGAGTCCTGGAATCGAGCCCCACATGGAGTTCCCTGCTCAGCGGAGAGCCTGCTTTTCCCTCTCCAAGCTCTGACTGCCTCTCTGCCTACTTGTGCTCTCTCTTGTTAAATAAATAAATAAAATTAAATGTTAAAAAAAACTGGTATTTATTGGAGCACCTGAGATTTCTTTTGTCCTATATGTTAAATAGATCACATTGTCTCCTCTTAGCCATTTTTAATTCAAGCTCCTGTCATTTCTTGCTAGAATGGTTGTAACAACCTCCTGTTACATTCTTTCCCTCTTCATGTTATCCTTTATTAAACTTCGATGTTACCTTTTTAAAAACACAGATGTCATCATTGGAACCGCTTGTAGCATCACAGAGACGTCTATTAATTATAGAGCCTTTAGTGTTGGGAGGTACTTCTGTGTTTATCTAACTTTCGTGCCCAGCAGTGTTTCTTACACATTCAGTGCATGAGTCACATTAGGCTGTTCATACATACTCACGCTTTCATGTCCTTGTATATGCTGTTCTTTTTGCTTGGAATATCATCTCTTTTCTTTCTTTCCTTTTTAAAATTGTCCTTTATCTGGAGATGCAGTTCACCCATTGTGATGCTTTGTCCTTTCCTGTGTGTCTGTACTGCTAAAGTTAGTTGTTCAGATGCCTATTCCCCTCACTGGACCTTGACATCTTCCAGGGCTGGGACCATTTCTTGATTTTTAGAGTAAGGGTTACTTTTATTATGGTATCTTTAAATAGTGGTTATAATAATACCTCTTAATAATAGTGAATGACTACTATATGCCCCCTACTTTTTTTTCTTTCGGAACTGCATATCTGTTCATGTCACTGTCCCATTTAAAGCTTTTAAATGGTTCCTCATTACACTGTTCCAGTGAAATCCGTTTTTCTTACGGGGCTTGCATACCATGGCATAGTTATTCATTTACGCCATATCACCTCAAGCCATTCTGACCCACCAGTGGGTCTGTGCTACTAATGTTCACACACACACAAACACATTTGCTCAGCTGTGAAAAAAACTGTCTTTTATATATAATATATATATATATATTTTTTTTTTTAAAGATTTTATTTATTTATTTGACAGAGATCATAGGTAGGCAGAGAGAGAGGAAGGGAAGCAGGCTTCCCGCTGAGCAGAGAACCTGATGCAGAGCTTGATCCCAGTACCCTGGGAGGCTTTAAAAGCAGAGGCTTCAACCCACTGAGCCACCCAGGTGCCCCGAAAACACTCTTTTGTTTAGATGTCTCTCGTTAAAGTTTCATCCTTTACCCCCAGAAAGCCATTCTCATTCCTCTAAGATTATTCTGCCCTTTCTATATACGCTCTCATAACGTCTTTTCCAGCCATAGCATGTAACATTTCATGCTTGTACAGAGTGTGAGGGCAGAGAACCCTTCTGTCTTGTTCACTCAGGTTTCCCCAGGGTACTGTGAGAGCCTGATATGTCCTTCGGCACTTCATAAATCTTTGAATGAAGACATGAGGAGGGTCAGTCTTTTACCATGGTATCACGCTGCTAATTGAATCCGTGGTTTGTGTATTTTACTTGATAGGTGATCAGAAAACATTTGCATGAGTCGTGTGATTTTTATAACCCTGTGAAGTAAATGGTGCTGTTTGTATGCCCCGAGATTGTGACTTATCTTTTGAGTGACAGAGCTGAAAATTGACTAAAGTCTTCTGATTTAAATCCCATATTCTTTCCATTCCTTTTTCTGTTTCAGTAAGTAGTGATTTCTATATCCTTGCTAGGCAATTCACATAATTATGTATCTTTGCTGAATACTTCAGATTTCTCTTAATCTGCTTCTGATTTAGAAACTGTAATAAGTTCAAATTCATTCTGAAATCATAGAAACTACCATTTTAGTGTTTTGTTCAATATCTTTTTCTTCTCAGTGCTGCAGAGATTGTCAATCTGTGATCTATGATTGAACTTCAGGATTTTCAGGGCCCCTGAAATTACAGGCAAAGCTGGGATTTTGTGGGGCAGGGGCTCATAAATATGAGCAGCTTCTCAAACAGGGATGTGTATATGTGTGAGTTGGGGAAGGAATGAGCTGTGGTCCCCAAAGTATTTTCTAGATAGATGATTTGGGCACCAAGGGAGGGGGGGGGTTCCTACTCTTAACTGCAGTGCTGGGATGACAGCCTACTCCTTTTTAAATTTTTTTAAAAAGTTTTTAATTTTAACTCCAGTGTTATTAACATACAGTTTTATATTAGTTTCAGGTATACAGTATGGTGATTCAACACTTCCATACTCAGGGCTCATGATGGTAAATGTACTCTTTAATCCCCATGACCTATTTCACCCATCCTCCTACCTACTCCCCTTCTGGTATCCATCAGATTGTCCTCTATAGAAAGAGTCTGTTTCTTGGTCTGTCTCTCTCTTTCCCCCACTTTGTTTCTCCTTTGCTCATTTGTTTGTTTCTTAAATTCCACATATAAGTGAAATCATACCGTATTTATCTGACTAGCTTATTTCGCTTAGCATTATACTCTAGCTCCATTCATGTTGTTGCAAACGGCAAGATTTCGTTTTTTTATGGCTGAATAGTATTCTGTTGTATATATACACTACATCTTCTTTATCCATTCATCTATTGATCGATGTGGGCTGCTTCCATAATTGTAAACATAGAAGTGATATATCCCTTCAAACTAGTGTTTTTGTATTCTTTGGGTAATACCCAGTAGTGCAATTGCTGGATTGTAGGGTAGTTCCATTTTTAACTTTCTAAGGAAGCTCTATACCCTCTCCACAGTGGCTGTAACAGTTTGCATTCTTACCAAAAGTGCAGGAGGGTTCCTATTTTCCCCATATCCTCCCCAACACTCATTCTTTCTTTCTTTTCTTTTCTTTTTTTTTAAGGCTTTATTTATTTGTGAAAGAGAGCATGAGTGGGAGGCACAGGGTGAGTGAGAAGCAGACTCCCTGCTGAGCAGGGAGCCCCATGTGGGGCTTGATCCCAGGACTTTGAGATCATGACCTGAGCTGAAGGCAGACACTTAACTGACTGAGCCACCCAGGTGCCCCACCAACACTCATTTCTTGTGTTTTTTATTTTAGCTATTCTGACAGGTATGAGGTGATATCTCATTGTGGTTTTGATTTGCATTTCCCTGATGATGAGTAATGTCTTTGGAGAAATGTCTGTTCATGTCTTCTGCCCATTTTTAAACTTTTTTTTTTTAAAGATTTTATTTATTTATTTGACAGAGCGAGAGAGCACAAGCAAGGCAGAGTGGCAGGCAAAGGGAGAGGGAGAAGCAGGCTCCCCGATGAGGAGAGAGCCTGACATGGGTTTGATCCCAGGACCCTGGGATCATGACCCGAGGTGAAGGCAATCGCTTAACCAGCTGAGCCACCGAGGTGCCCCTGCCCATTTTTAAACTTGATTATTTGTTTTTGTGGTGTTGAGTTATATAAATTCTTAATATATTTTGGATACTAACCCTTTAACGGATATGTCATTTGCAAATATCTTCTTCCATTCCTTACGTTGCCTTTTAGTTTTGTTGATTATTTCCTTCACTGTGCAGTTTTTTTGTTTTTGATGAAGTCCCAATAGTTAATTTTTGCTTTTGTTTGCTTTTGCTTTTGCTTTTGCTTGCCTCAGGAGAGGACCTATTTAGAAAAGTGTTGCTACGACTAGTGTCAGAGAAATTATTGCCTATGTTTTTCTCTAGAATTTTTATGGTTTCAGGTCTCACATTTAGGTCCTTAATCCATTTTGAACTTATCTTTGTGTATGGTGAAACCAGTGGTCCAGTTTGAATACTTTGCATTTAGCTGTCTGTTCTCTCAATACCATTTGTTGGAGAGGCTATCTTTTCCCCGTTTTTTTTTTTTTTTAATTTATATATTTTTTAAAGATTTTTATTTATTTGACAGACAGATCACAAGTAGGCAGAGAGACAGGCAGAGAGAGAGAGGAGGAGGAGGCAGGCTCCCTGCTGAGCAGAGAGCCCGATGTGAGGCTCAATCCCAGGACCCTGGGATCATGACCTGAGCCGAAGGCAGAGGCTTTAACCACTGAGCCACCCAGGCGCCCCTATCTTTTCCCCATTGTGTATTCTTTCCTCCTTTGTTAAAAATTAATCAACCATATAAATGTGGGTTTATTTCTGGGATTTCTTTTCTATTTCTTTGATCTGTGTGCCTGTTTTTGTGCCAATATCATACTGTTTTGATGACTACGGACTTGTAATGTAACTTGAAATCTGGAATTATGATACTTCCAGCTTTGTTTCCCTCCCCCCTGCCCCAAGATTGTTTCGGCTCTTCAGAGTCTTCTCTGGTTCCATATAAAGTTTAGGATTGTTCTAGTTCTGTGAAAAATGTTGCTGGCATTTTGATAAAGATTACATTAAATCTGTAGATTGCTTTTGGTAGTATGGACATTTTAACAGTATTTGTTCTTCTGGCCCGTGAGCATGAAATACCTACTTGTTTGTGTTGTCTTCAGTATCCTTCATGGATGTTTTACAGTTTTCAGAGTACAGGTCTTTTACCTCCTTGCTTATTAAGTTTATTCCTGGGTATTTTATTCTCTTTGGTGCAGTTATAAATGGGATTACTTTATTAATTTCTCTTTCCGTTGCTTCATTATTGGTATATAAAAATGCTGAAGATTTCTGTATGTTGATTTTGTATCCTGCAGCCTTACTGAATTCATTTATCATTCTAGTAGTTTTTTTTGGTGGAATATTTAAGGTTTTCTATATATAGTACCATGTCATCTGTGGATAGTGAAAGTTTATGTCTTCCTCATCAATTCGGATGCATTTCATTCCTTATTCTTGTCTGATTGCTGATTTTTACTACTGTGTTAAATAACGACCACGTACTCTTCACTGCAGTGCTGCATTGACCAGTGCAACTCAGAACTCCAAGCAGTCATTTGGAGGGCTATGGTGATTTTTAGGTTTTAATTAGAAAAATTATAGAAGAGGTAGTTAAATTTGAAAGGTGTAAGGAAAAATCTTAGATTTGGAATTAATTTGCCTGGAAAACAGAACTCTGAAATTGAGAAGCATTTAATCACCATGACCTTGATTATTCTTTAGTGATTATTTATCAGCATGAAAACACTTATTTTTCTACACACACATTTGCTATTGGGCTAGAGAGGCCTTGAAAACAGGAACTTGTCTCTGCTGTTCACCTTGTGCTGTAGTATTTAGTGTAAACACAGTACATTTAGGTGTATGTTGAATAAAACCAAGCATTGTTAGGATAGATTCTTTGAATTAGAGTTAAGCTGGGTAAGGCTGGAGAAGGAGAAGGACCTGGGGGGACAAGTTTAAAGTGAATGCCAGTGACTTAGGAGGGCTTTTAAGGTATAGCACTTGCTGAAGAGCAGCATTTAGAAGTTGTTTTGAGAGTCTTCAGTTCCTTTTTTTTTTTTTTTAATTATTTATTTATTTATTTATTTGACAGAGATCACAAGTAGGCAGAGAGGCAGGCAGAGAGAGAGGAAGGGAAGCAGGCTCCCCGCTAAGCAGAGAGCCCTATGCGAGGCTCGATCCCAGGGCCCTGGGATCATGACCTGAGCTGAAGGCAGAGGCTTTAACCCACTGAGCCACCCAGGCGCCCCAGAGTCTTCAGTTTCTTAGGCCTCTCTGCCTGAGACCTCACAACGCTCAGGTACTGTTCTTTACCATGAGTACAGCCATAATGTGCTAAGAGTCTTTTGGTACTTTGTTGAGGGCTTCTTCTGAGGCATATTACCTTTTTTTCTTCTTCTCATTTAAAATTTTAAATAGGCTATTCCTGTACATGATACAAAATTCAAAAAGCATACAAATAAAATGTTTTGCTCCTGGCCCTTCCCTCTGTCTTGTTCCCTGAAGTCAGCCAGCACAACCAACTTCTTGTGTAACCTTCCAGAGATAATTTGTGCATGCTGTGTGCATGTATTTAGTCTTTTTTTTTTTTTTTAAGCTGGCAGCACTATTGAGCTCCTTTTTTTTTTTTATTTAATACATTATGAAGTTTGTTTTATACACCAGGTTTTAAAGAATTTAGTTTTCATAGCTGCGTGGTACTTTATTGTAAAGATATGGCATAATCAGTCTCCTGTTAATCATATTTATCCGTCCCCTACTTTGGCCATTGTAATTGATTCCTTTCTTTAGCTTAGTGTGGAACTTTTTATATAGGTCATTCAGACACATTCACATATACACGTGTTTGGAATATACATGTTGGATAGATTACTAAAAGTGGTATATCTGAGTCCTGGTCTGTGTTATCTGTAGTTAATAGTTATTTCCAAATTGATTTTTATAGTTATACCAATTTAACTCTCATTAGTAATGTATATGCATAAGGGTGCATATTTTACTACACCCTGGCCAATCCAGGTATTGTCTAACTTTATCTTGGATGGACTGATAGAAATAGAATATTATTGTAGTTTTAATTTGCATGTCTCTTATGCATGAAGTGTTGAGTATCTTTATATTTCTGTTTCCTATTTTAAGAACTGTGACCATATGTTTTGCCCATTTGTCTGAGGGGGTGAAAACTGAAATTCAGTCTTAACATCTTTCATTTCATGGGAGCACAGTTGTCTGAAGTTAGAAGAGTATCTTCAGGGGTTTCAAAGAATAAATAAAATTATTCTACTCCACTTTTTCTTCACTCTCCTTCTTCTGCCCCTCTTATGTGTGTGATTTTATGAAATCTCCAGACATTTATGTTCTCCTCTAAATTTTCTTTGTAGTCAGATCTCAAAATCTCTGTGACCTAATGGAGATCCCTCTGCTACCATTCGTAATACAGTTTGTGAGGTAAAACCACAGACTCTTAAATGCTGTACAAGGACATGATAGGAGTTAACAGTTCTTCCTTCTGTTAAAGAAAGCTATATCTGGGGGCACCTGGGTGGCTCCGTGGGTTAAAGCCTCTGCCTTCGGCTCAGGTCATGATCCCAGGGTCCTGGGATCTAGCCCCGCATCGCATCGGGCTCTCAGCTCAGCAGGGAGCCTGCTTCCTCCTCTCTCTCTGCCTGCTTCTCTGCCTACTTGTGATCTCTGTCTGTCAAATAAGTAAATAAATAAAATCTTAAAAAAAAAAAAAAAGAAAGCTATATCTGGTTATAGAGCCATTATCACTGAAAGTTTTTCACAGAATTTGTGCTGATTTGTACCCTGGCTCCTTTTTCCCAAGAGCTAGTGTACATAGCAGCAGTTATTTTTCCAGTAATGTTTTTTCTTTATTTGGGCCTTAGGGTGGCGTAGGGCCATAAACATGTTTTATGTTCATTTTTTAAATTTTGTTGTTGAGAAAATGGATTTTTAGTCTTTATTTTCTACCTATCTATTTATTTATTTGAGAGAGCCCGCAGAAGCAGGGGGAGGGACAGAGGAAGAGAGAGAATCCCAAGCAGACTGCCCGCTGAGCATGGAGCCCAACACAGGGTTTGATCCCACAACTCCAAGGTCTCAACCCGAGCCAAAACTAAGAGTCAGATGCTTAACTGACTGAGCCACCCAGGCACCCTGATTTTTAATCTTTAAACTAGTGTATAGAATTATGAATCAGATTCCATGAAATGTTCATATCTTCTTACCCAAAGTTATATGTTTCTTATTGTATGTTTCTCTAAGTTCTTACCTCTTTTTCTAAATTTTCAGCGTTCAGTAAATCCAGATAAATATTTGGTATGTTTCTTTCATGAAGGCCTTAAAATCCTGGTATATGGTGGGTTTTTTTTTTTTTTTTCCTTAACTGACATATAATGTAGTATTTGTTTCAGGGGTACAGGTCTGTAATTCATCAGTCTTATACAGTTCACAGCATTTACCATAGCACATACCCTCCCCAGTGTCCATCACCCAGCCACCCCTTCTTCCCACCCCTCTCCACTCTAGCAACCCTCAGTTTGTTTCCTGAGATTAAGAGTCTCTTATGGTTTGTCTCCCTCTCTGGTTTTGTCTTGTTTCATTTTTTCCTCTCTTCCCGTATGATCCTCTGCCTTGTTTCTCAGATGCCACATATTAATGAGATCATATGATAATTGTCTTTCTCTGATTGACTTATTTCGCTCAGCATAATACCCTCTAGTTCCATCCATGTTGTTGTAAATGGCAAGATTTCAATTTTTGATGGCTGCATAATATTCTGTTGTATATATATACACACCACATCTTTATCCGTTCATCTGTCAGTGGACATCTAGGCTCTTTGATAGTTTGGCTGTTGTGGACATTGTTGCTATAAACATTGGGGTACACCTGCCTATTCGGATCACATTTGTATCTTGGGGTAAATACCCAGTAGTGCAATTGCTGGATCGTAGGGTAGCCTATCTTCAGCTTTTTGAGGAACCTCCATACTGTTTTTCAGAGTGGCTGCACCAGCTTGCATTCCCGCCAACAGTTGTAGGAGAGTTCCCTTTTCTCCATATCCTTGCCAACATCTGTCTTTCCTGACTTGATAATTTTAGCCATTCTGACCGGTGTGAGGTGGTATCTCATTGTGGTTTTGATTTGTATTTCCCTGATGCCGAGTGATGTTAAGGACTATTTCATGTGTCTGTTGGCCATTTGGATATTTTCTTTGCAGATTTGTCTGTTCACGTGTTCTGCCCATTTCTTTTTTTTTTTTTTTTTTTTTAAGTTTTTTTTTTTTTTTTTTTTACAGAGAGAGATCACAAGTAGATGGAGAGGGGGGCAGAGAGAGAGAGAGAGAGAGGGAAGCAGGCACCCCGCTGAGCAGAGAGCCCGATGCGGGACTCGATCCCAGGACCCTGAGATCATGACCTGAGCCGAAGGCAGCGGCTTAATCCACTGAGCCACCCAGGTGCCCTTCTGCCCATTTCTTGATTGGATTATTTGTTCTTTGGGTATTGAGTTTGATAAGTTCTTTGTATAGTTTGGATACTACTAGCCCTTTATCGGATAGGTTATTTGCAAATACCTTCTCCCATTCTGTCAGTTGTCTTTTTGGTTTTGTTGACTGTTTCCTTTGTTGTGCAAAAAAGCCCTTTATCTTGATGAAGTCCTAGTAGTTCATTTTTGCTCTCGCTTCCCTTGCATTTGACCATGTGTCTAGGAAGAAGTCTCTGTGGCTGAGGTTGAAGAGGTTTCTGCCTGTGTTCTCTTTGAGAATTTTGGTGGATTCCTGTCTCCATCCATTTTGAGTTTGTTTTTGTGTGTGGTGTAAGGAAATGGTCCAGTTTCATTCTTCTGCATATGGTTGTCCAATTTTCCCAACACTATTTGTTGAAGAGACTGTCTTTTTTCTATCGGACATTCTTTCCTGCTTTGTCAAAGGTAAGTTGACTGGGAGTGCCTGGGTGGCTCAGTGGGTTAAATCCTCTGCCTTCAGCTCAGGTCACAATCCCAGGGTCCTGGGATCGAGCCCCGCATTGGGCTCTCTGCTCAGTGGGGAGCCTGCTTCCCTTCCTCTCTCTCTGCCTGCCTCTGCCTACTTGTGATCTCTGTCTCTCAAATAAATAATCTTTTTTTTTCTTTAAAAAAAACAAAAACAAACAAACAAAAAAACCAAAAAAAAAAAAAAAAAACCGATAAGTTGACCATAGAGTTGAGGGTCCATTTCTGGGCTCTCTATTCTGTTCCACTGATCTGTGTGTCTGTTTTTGGCCCGTACCATACTGTCTTGAGGATTACATCTTTGTAATAGAACTTGAAATCCAGAATTGTGATGCCACCAGCTTTGCTTTTCTTTTTCAACATTCCTCTGGCTACTCAGGGTCTTTTTTGGTTCCGTACAAATTTTAGGATTATTTGTTCCATTTCTGTGAGAAAAGTTGATGGTATTTTGATAGGGATTGCATTAACTGTGTAGATTGCTCTAGGTAGTCTACACGTTTTCACAATATTTGTTCTTCCAATCCATGAGTATGGAACGTTTTCCATTTCTTTGTGTCTTCCTCAATTTCTTTCATGAGTATTCTATAGTTTTCTGAGTACAGATTCTTCCCCTCTTTGGTTAGATTTATTCCTAGGCATCTTTTGGTTTTGTGTGGAATTGTAAATGGGATTGTCTCCTCTCGTTTTGTCCTCTTGTTGGTGTGTAGAAATGCAGCTGATTTCTGTGCATTGATTTGATATCCTGCCACTTGATGGGGTTTTTTGAAATCATTTTCATTCATTTATCTTGGAAAAGCTGCTCTCTCACATGTAATTAAATATGTAAGTCCACATTCACATATATGTACACACAGATACACAAATATATGGTGTTCTGTCAGTATCTTAATCTTCAGTTTCAAGATTGCTTAGAGAAACAAACATTATGACAAAAAACATTAATTGATGAGCTGAACACTAAAAAATTGTCATCTAAACATCCCATCTCTGTTAACATTAGCATCTGTCTTTGAAGTGTTGTCCTTCTTAGCTAAAGTCTCACTGTTATAAAAATTGGGCAATGCAGTACAAATGTAGTGTAGAGCTGTTACAAAATAAAAATGCATTGATTTCATAAAGTCAGTGAAAATGATACTAAAAAAGTTGGAAAGAAAATATACAAGGGTATGAGTGTACTAGAAGCATTTCCAAAAAGAGTAATGAGAGGATTCTGAGAGACTGGGGAATAAAGTGTTGCATCATGTTATCAGGCATTATTTGGAAAAAGTATATCAAAAAACACAAGTGATGGTCTTAACTTTTGGGGGAAGAATTAGTGATGTTTTTTCTGACGTGTTGATTTGAGCATTACAAAGAAATTTTAGTGAGTTGGTGAATTTGCACAGTCTGTGAACAAGGATAAGTGGAATCCTATAATAACATCCTTTTCTTTTTGGTTTTTATTTAGCGTAATGTTTTCAGGATTCATCTATGTTGTAGCATTTATCAGTACTTAATTCCATTTTATAGCTGAATAATATTCCCTTGTATAGATAGTTTTTAAACCATTTTGTTATCCATTTGTTAGCTGATGGACATTTGTGTTGTTTCTACTTTTTTGAATGTTAGGAATAATACAGTTATGAATATTTATGTGCAAACTTTTGTGTGAATACTGGTTTTCATTTCTCTTGGGTATGTATCTAAGCGTGGATTTTTTGAATCATGGTAACTCCATATTTAACGTTTGAGGCACTGCCAGGCCCTTTTCTATGATAGCTGTACCATTTTACATTCCTTTCAGTGTCATATAAGGTTTTCAGTTTCTCTGCATCCTCACTATTTCATTAGCATAATATCCTCGGGGTTCATTCATGTCGTCATAAATGGCAAGATATCTTTTTTTCTCATGACTGAATAATATCACGTCATATACTTGTACAGTACATCTTCTCCATTCATCTGTTGATGGACACTTAGGTTGTTTGCATATCTTGGCTAGTGTGAGTGATGCTGCCATGAATATGGGAGTGCAGCTCTCTTGGAGATCCAGTTTTCATTCTCTTTGGATATATGCTCAGAATTGGGATGACTGGCAAGTGTTTATTAAAAAATAGAGAACCTACTGTATGAATTAGGTATAAAGACCTTCCACCTTTAAATTTTATTTTCTTTCAAGTCAGCCTTAGCAGTGTAAGAGTATATGAGAATGCAGTTAAAGGACATGGCACACAGTAAAAGAATTGCCAGCCACCATTGTTAGCCTGTGAACCTCTTAGTGGCTGTTCCTAGGTATCTCCAGTATTTGAAAAGGAGACTCTTGATAATGTGCTTTTAACACCTAGTTTCTACCTAAATACTTGTTATATAAATGAGCATACCAGATTTCCACGAATAACCATCAAAGAACTCGTGCTGTCTTTGTCTCTACAAATTCAAAACAACTCCACACATATTTACATACTTTTATAAAGGGATATTGGAGGCATTGCTTGTGCATGAGCTTATCAGTGATTCAGTGTTTATCAAATAATTTCTGAAGATTGATTTTGAGCCTTTGAAGAGGAATGATTAATTGACCAAGGGTGGGCTGTTCTAAGCATTGATGAGAATTCAAAATGTTGCAGAGGCACAGGTATTAATCTGATCCTGGAAATACAACCCCACAAACATGTTTGTGGTTATATGTAAGGCCCATAAACAGCATTCTTACAGGGATGAGAGAATGAAGGTATAGAGGTAGTGATTTTTAAAAAGCAAGCTGTGTAGTACTTTGAAGTTATTTAGCACTTCGTGGTGATTTCTGCAAATTATGAGTAGAATTTCACTTACTGGTCCATTGAACAAGTATTTGAGTGTTGCCTGTGTGTCAGACATTTTCTTGGTGCTAGAGATACAGCAGAGTAAGACAGTCTTAGCCCTTAAGAATTATAGCTTTGAGGGACACCTGGGTGGCTCAGTTGGTTGAGCCTTTGGCTCAGGTCATGATCCCAGAGGCCTGGGATTGAGTCCCACATAGGGCTCCTTGCTTGGCAGGGAGCCTGCTTCTCCCTCTTCCTCTGCCTGCCACTCCCCCTGCTCTTGCACACACACAGACTCACTCTCTCCGACAAATAAATAAATAAAATCTTTTCAAAAATATCACTTTAAAAAAATAAGAATTACAGCTTTGAGTGCATGTGAGTCTGTGTTACTTAGGAGAAGCACCCAGACACCAAAGAAATAAAACAGCATAATAGGTAAAGAATATTAGGTAGGGTGGGGAACCAGATTCTTTTAGGTCCCTCTGAGGGTAGGGATAGTCAGTCCCAAAACTCAGGCCTCCTGTCTCAGAATTGAGTGTTCTTTTATAACATGCAGTCTCTTGAGTAGAATCTTTAACAGAGGAAAGTGGTTTTACGTGGAGGGTTAATGTGAGTGAAGCCAACTCAGATAAACATTTTTTGGCAGTGGCCTGCAGGTGTATGACATTATTCCAGCGTTCCATGTCATGTAAGCTAAACTTACTGCTGTTTATCCACAAGATAGAATGATTTTAAGAAATATTACAGTAATCTTCACAGGACTGCTTCCTTTTCAGGTTGCATTATTGTGGGACTTTGGAAAAATTCAGGACCTTGAAGTAGATAATCTGAGTTTCCAGTTTAAATTTTATATACAGCTTTAACTATATGAAGAGGAGGATCAAGTTAATAGCTCCTAAGTGCTTGGGTGCATGTTAATTTAACTTGTTCCCCATAGTATTAGGCACAGAGTAAAAAGTCAGTAGCTTTTGGTCACACTTCAGTAATGACCATCCATTTTGTGAACTTCGGAATACATTTTCTACTTAGCATTTGCTCTAAACTTGAGGTCTGTGTGATAAATTGCTATAAATGCTTGTAATGAACACTTGACTCAAATCTTGAACCCAAGACCTGAGGCAAAAGGAAATACTGCATAATGCTTAGTTGATACAGACATGCGTGTCTGTATCTAAGCACCCTTTATGAATGAACATGTTGCCTTCTGGAGTGCTTAGATTTACAGAGCACCGAATGCAAAATTCAGTTTCAAGCCTTTAAAAATTAATAGAATACCTGTTTTTTCTTATGGTGTAGGTAGGTGCTGATAAGTAGCATTCTTACTTTTTCCCCAAGTTTGGTAACCTCCTGGGGGTGGACAGAAGAGTCAGAACTAAGAGTGTCCGCTTTGTCCTTACTGTATTTATCCCTGATTCATTGTTACCCACAGCTAGACAGTGACACCTGGACAACTCCAGACATTCCTCCACGGAGCCATCCCTCCATGGCTTTGAGCTGAGGATAGCCATACACAGTTTGTTCTGTCAAATTCTTCCTTGTGAGGAGGAATGAGTGAAGGCTGCTAGGAGAAGCTAGTAGTTCAGTGGTTCTCAGCCTTCTACATGTAGGCATCAGAATCTTGTGGAGAGCTTCAATAATAATAATAATAATGATGATGATGATGATGATGATGTAGATGCCTGGAACTCATGCCCGGAATTTCAGATTTTATTTGTCTGGCACAGTATTTCTTTTTTTTTTTTTTTTTTTTAAAGATTTTATTTATTTATTTGACAGAGAGAGATCACAAGTAGACGGAGAGGCAGGCAGAGAGAGAGAGGGAAGCAGGCTCCCTGCTGAGCAGAGAGCGTGATGCGGGACTCAATCCCAGGACCCCGAGATCATGACCTGAGCTGAAGGCAGCGGCTTAACCCACTGAGCCACCCAGGCGCCCCTGGCACAGTATTTCTTTGAAAGTTTCCTGGAGTGGTCTAATTGTGCAGCCAGAGTTGAGAATCACGGCTCTAGTGGAAGTCCTCCATAAGAAAGAGGGGCTGGGGGAATAGAGGATGCCGCCTGCATGTATGCTCAAGTCCTAAAGTGGTACTCCCCAGATAATGCTGACTGTCCGCCATATCCTGTGTCATCTCGTACAGAAGATAACATTGCTGTGAGTCATACTGTCTGATAGCATCATAACCTTGGTCAGGTTGCTAAGCTTTTTAAGTGGGTTTTCTCATTTGTAAAGTGGAGATAATAGTACTTACCTCATAGAGGTGTTTTGAAGCTCAAAAAAGATAATGCGTTTGAAATGCTTTATTTGATAACCTGACACACAGGATAGGTACACATCTAATCATGGCAGTCATCATCTTTATTAGGTAATTTGTCAGCATGCATGGAGTGTTGAAGGATTTTTCCTAAAAAATTGGCGTTCGTTTAGATTGCCCAATGTCTCTGGTCTGTGTTTATCATCTGCAGTTGCAACTGAATATTCAATCTTGACCCTTCCTCAGTTGTGTGGTATTAGATTATTTCTTACTTTCCACAAATATTGCTAGAACCAAAAATCATGTGGAAAGAGGAGTTCTTTGATTTTCTTGGAGTACAGTTGCTAAAAAATTGGAATTACCAAGTCATAGGGGTATGGTCAGTAATATGAGATTACTCTAAAGGGAGAGTATCATGTGATGTACCATTGAGAATGTGTGGATTTGCTATTTGCCCACTTACCAAGGTGACTGGATAAGGAAATGTTGAGCTACTTGTTGACTAGAACAGCGAGGGATTGTCAGGGAACAGAACATGTTCTAAGCCTTAGATTTCTACATCAAGAAAAGGTATTCAGGGCTTAAAAACTTAGTTTACATTTGTCAAGAACAACTTTGGTATGCTGTTAGATGCTGTTTTGAGAGCAACAATGATCTAATGCTTTTCTTTTTTAAAATAACAACAGTATGAAAGGATATATTACAATTGGCCATTAGCCAAATAGGTTTTGCATTTATAGAAAAATATGAACAACACGCATTGTCTTTAATACATACAGTTTTTCTGAGGTGTTCTTAGGTAACTAATTACTAACCCTTCTTCCCTTAAGTAGGGATGGCAAGTGAGAGGTTAGAATTGTTCTTAGGAATATTCTCAGTAAAGCAACTATGGATGACTTCATTTTATATGCAGAAATCATATAGATATGAAGATTATCAGGAAGTATATTCCAGAAATATAATGTCCCAGTTACTTACTCTGCTCCTTGGCTAATGAGATCATATAAGCTTCTTGGTAGATGTTCAAAAAACAAAATGAAACATACATATACATAATAAATGTTTATGTGTATGATATGTGTAGCTTAATGCTACAAATTTTTACTTGTTTTTAAGTGACCAGTATCCTTGTTTAAAGAAAGATGTAAGTCAAATTTTGGAGAGTAATTAAATACCAGCCTGTTCCTATTTCTTTGTCACCATGTGAAATCAATTAGCTTCAACACAATCACCACTTCCACTCCATACTAACAACCCTTCTTTTGGTTTATTTTTGCAGGAGGTATATCGAATTCCAAAGAAAAGTCAAACTGAAAAGGAGAACACAAGTAGGTATTCAGAGGTACTCTGTGTATATGGCTTTACAAATACTCTTTTGGAAATATGCAGAGGTAAATGATAAGAACTTCAGCTATTTTGTTTTTGAAACCGGATAGTATGTAATTAGGTAAATGAGGTATTTGGTGTAAAAGTTCGGAAACTTGCCTTTTTATTCTTTCTTAGTGAATTTTTGCCAAAGGAGATGTCCCTTTATACTGCCTGTGCTGTTGCTTTCCTTGAAGTCATGGCTTGTAGTTGCTTTTCTTTCATTTGTTTGTTCCTCTAGAGCAGGCATTGTTAGACCTGTATTCCTGAATGTCTTTGTAAGTCTTTACCTGTAGATGTTTATATGCAGAATCCTTTATTTACATTATTTTTTCTGGGGAAAATTGAAAACTTTCATCAGATTCTCAGGAAGTCAGTGATCCCTTACAAGGTTAAGAATCATTATTACAGGGGTGCCTGACAAGTTAGTTCACTGGAACATAAGACTTTTGATCTCAGGGTTGTAGGTTCGAGCCCTTTGTTGGGTTACTTAAAAATTACTTTAAAATCTTGGAAAAAAAAGAAAAAAGATCGTATTTTTTGCTTTTTCCCTTCTTGTTTCTTTTTTTGTTTTGTGTTGTTTTGGTCTTTTTTCTATATTTTTAGCATGAAGAACTTTTTATAATTTTAATCTTACTGGTTAAATAATCTTATAGGTTAAAGCCCTGTGAGGTGTACTTTGCATCATTGTGGGGGTTTTATTTTTGTTTTGAATATTTTTAACTCTATTGGTTTAGTTTCTTTATAGCCAAACATCGTGCTTAAGGCCACAGAGAATTTCTCGCATAAGAAAGAAGGCAGGGTTGAGTAGTGCTGGTTGGCAAAACCAGTGGCACTGTAAACTTGGTCATCAGAGCCTAGCTTCTCTGGGTTCAGTGAGTTGAAATCATTAGCAAGATGGGCAAAACTTAAATATCTGTGAAGGTTTACCCCCAATATTTTGCAAATATCTAGTCTGATGTGCCCTCTGAGAGATGCTTTCTGAAAATTGTCTATAATCGATGACTGATCTTTTCAGGAAGCCACCTTTTGTGTGCCAACTTTACTCTCCTTCACGTATGTGCCCCCCGATCAGTCTCAGGCATTTTATAAGAAATACTTATAATTAAAGCCTGGCTTCTATGTTACCCCTCAATGTTAAGCAGTTAAAGAGCTTAGAACTTTTAAAATTCCCAAGAACCATAAATTATTTGGGGAAATATGTAGTCTAGCTTTACTTTCCTTTTATAATATGAAAAAAAAAATCAGCCAGAATAAATGAAACAATTTCTCTACCTCACATATTCTAGGATGCAGAGTCAGAATATGAACTGTTAGTATGATTCCTTTTCTTACTTTACCAGGATATAGTGAAGAAATAGCTGCATTTTAAGGAAGTTAATACCAGCCCAAAGAACCTTGTTTTAAGAAGGAAATAGAGTAGTCACGGGCAGACCCAGAAGTAATTAGATAGCAGTACTTCCCAAAACGATGTTGTGCTCTAATACCCTGTGAGCTGCAACAGTTGTTCTAATTATATAGCGTTTTCTACCAGTGTGTGGAGGTGAGTTCTGTTCTCACTGACAAATGCTCATATATGGCCACTGATGAACCATTTTTGCAAATAAATGGAGCTTTGGGCTCACCAACAGAAGAACTACAAGAATGGCAGATATAAACCTAATCCTGCCACTAGGGAAGAAAACAAGTAATAGCATGTTTTTCTGAGGTGAGAAAAAGAAAAAGCAGTTAATGTTTATTGTGAATCAGCTTTGTGCTATGAGAGATATTTTATAAGAAATTCTCTTAAGAAGAGCGCCATCTGATTAATCAGGGTAGTGGTGCTAACAAAGCAGCAGCATGTAGTACCAGTTAATTTATATTGAAATAGTCAGTGGTGGGATTTAGACTTCATAGGGGGATAAGAAAGTAGGAGGTGAGGTCAGTGAAAAGTAATACACAACTTTTGGGAGCAGTAAGTATTGACCCAGCTGTATTTTGGAAAGTAAGTAAGTGGAATTGGGTGAGGACCATTCTAGGTAAAGAAGCTGAGTAGAAGAGGTTAATAGTATTATCCTTCAGTTGGAAAATGGCATTTTTTTGGGAAGATGTAGCTCTCTGGCTTGGATAACGTCCTGATTTATAACCTGTCATCATCTGTGTTTGAAATATTTTCCTTTTGAAATGGTAGTTGTTAAAAAAAAAAAAAATTGTCTAATCACCCCCCCCCAAACACACACACCTTTTTTTTAATTGAAGAGATTTTTTTCCATTTGAGGTTTTTATGCTTAACATGCCAGGCTGCTCTTCCATAAACTAAATATGCAGAGTTACAGGGGCAGTAGAAGGCTTTTACATTTTGAACGGCAAGCAGACTCCCCTGTTAAAGGTAATGGGAACATTTTGCATGCGTGTATTCCACAGAACTTGTTAGAAATGTTGAAGGCTTGGACTGAGAGTTTTGTTGGGGAAGATGGAAAAGTGAATTCATGGCAGAGACTTGCAGGATAGAGTGCGTGCACACACACAACACCTTCTGTCTCATCCAAATTCCGATGGGCCTTTGAGGGAGGAGAGTCTATAGACCCATTTGTTGGATAGAAATTGTATTATACAGTTGACATGCTATCATGATGGAGAAGAGTCTGCCAAGTAAATTTTTAAAAACCCTTTTCCCTTAGTAACTGACCGAGGAAGGGATGCTGTTGGCTTCAGAGATCAAACAGCTGCCCCAAAGACTCCTAACAGGTCAAGAGAGAGAGACCCAGACAAGCAAACTCAAAATAAAGAGAAAAGGAAACGAAGGGGCTCTCTCTCACCACCTTCTTCTGCCTATGAGCGGGGAACAAAAAGGCCAGATGACAGGTAAGTGGCCTGTGTGAGTTACTCTCTTTTCTGAGCCAGTCAGAAAGTTCCCAAGTCAATACTTCTGATTTTGGGCACCAAGGGGTTTTGGAATAAATATGTTCTCTTGATGAGTGAGTATAAAACTTTACTGATAAATATTGAAATAGAGTTTCTTTTGACAGTGAGGACTAGGTTTCTACTTGATAACGTTTAAATGCTATTTGAGGAACCAAAGATTTGTTCTTTAAAGGGGAATGGAGATTGGTTGGAGATAACTCTTTAAAGATAATGGTAACTCTTCTAAAGCCAAAACTTTGTTTTCTAATGAATCTTGTGCGGATCAGTCAAAATGCTGATTGATCCCAGTGTCAGAGGCTGTCTTTGCCATGCTTGTAGAAAAACAAGCCACATGGTGACCCACTGGGTACTAGAAAACATTTATTCCAGAGAAGTTTTTTTAAAATTAAATTTATTTTGTGGGGGTGCCTGGGTGGCTCAGTTGGTTAAGCATCTGGTTTTAGCTCAGGTCATGGTTCAAGGTCCTGGGATCCAGTCCCTCACTCTAATCTTGCTCAGCGGGGAGTCTGCTTCTCCCTCTCCCTCTGCCCCTATTGCTGCTTATGTGCTCCTTCCCTCTCTCTCTTTCAAATAAGTAAAAAAACTTTTAAAAATAAAATTAAATTTATTTTTTGAAAACATGAAGTATTGCATTCATATAATGCAGTTGCCAGAATTTTTAATTTGGGATTGTCAGAGTTTGTAATAGTAAATTCATCATGGTTTTTTTTTTTTTTTTTTTTTAATTTATTTGACAGACAGAGATCACAAGTAGGCAGAGAGGCAGGCAGAGAGAGAGGAGGAAGCAGGCTCCCCGCTGAGCAGAGAGCCTGATGTGGGACTCAATCCCAGGACCTTGGGATCATGACCTGAGCCGAAGGCAGAGGCTTTAACCCACTGAGCCACCCAGGCGCCCCTCATCATGATTTTAATTTGCATTACCCTAATAGTTAAATAGATTGAACATCTTGTCATATATTTATTGGTCATCCCTGTTTCCTCTAATGTGAAGTGTCTTTTAATAGGTGCTGTTTGTTTAGTTTTTATCTTTTTGAGTTTAGGATTTATTTTTTAGGGGTTCTTTATATTCTAAATATAATTCTGCTTTGGTAATAATTTTTGCAAGTATTTTTTCCCAGTTTGCGACTTATATTTTGACTCCTTTGTGTCTTTTGATATATAGAATTTATTAATTATGGTGTAATTGACTACATCACGTGTATGTTTCCTTCATGGTTAGTGCTGTGTTTTAGAAATTCTTCCCTGTCCTTGAGGTGATGATAACTCTCTTCTTTTCTTGTGCTTAATTTATTGGGAATTAATTTTTGTGTATGTTGTGAGGTAGGGATATGGTTTTCATTTTTTTCTAAGTGAACCCAATTGTCTCTGCACCATTTACTTGAAAGCCTGTCCTTTCTCCTTGATCTGCAACACTGTCTCTCTCTAATAAGCTTTTATATGTGGGAGGATCTGTTTTGGGGCTCATAATGTGACTGTAGCTTATATTAAGTCTTGATAGCAAGTAGGGCAAACCCCTGCTTGATCTTCTGGGATGTCATCTCTTTTCTGAGACTTGTTCTCCTTAGGATCTGCTTGTCAGATTTCTCCTACTCTCTCCACCCCGCCCCCCCAACAAGGTGATTCTGAGGAGACTTGACATCTTTAACAGTTTTTTGAGTATTTCTGTTCCTATATTCAAACTGAGTATTCAGATATGCTCTGTCTAGTTAGGTCTTCTTTAATATTTTAAATATTGAATTTTTTGTTAATCTCCTTATTTGTTTATAGTTTCCTGCAGAAAGACTTAGGTATCTTGGTATATTCATTTCTGAGAACCTTAATTTTTGGTTACGTTTTCAGCTTGTTGCTAGTATGTAGATGTGCTGTTGACTTTTGTTATATTGATCTCATGTTTGGTGACCACAAAGAAACTCACCGATATTTCAAAAGTATAGGGGTTTTTCCCTTTTTGTTTTTGTATTTGTCAACAATCCCCATCATATAAATTTTTGTTTTTCCTTTCGTCTTTCTTGCTATTTTGCTAGCAGTGCCTCCAATACAAATCACAGAATAACAGTGTTTTGTTTTTTGGGGGGAGGGGTAATTGATTTCTAGTCATGTTTTATTTTCTTCCACTTTTTTGGGCTTATTTTTTTTTTTTTATAAATTTTTAATTGGAATAATTGAGATTTTTTAGCTCATTAATTTTCAGCATTTTTCTCTTCAAAGTAAAGTGTTGAAGGATTTAAATTTCTCCGTAAGTACTATTTGAACTACTCTTTTGATAGCACAGTTTTGTTTTGTTTTGTTTGAAAGATTTTATTTATTTATTTGACAGAGAGAGACACAGCGAGAAAGGGAACAAAGACAGGGGGAGTAGGAGAGGGAGAAGCAGGCTTCCCACTGAGCAGGGAGCTCAATGTGGGGCTCGATCCCAGAACCCTGGGATCACAACCTGAGCCAAAGGCAGACGCTTAATGGCCCAGCCACCCAGGTACCCCGATAGTGCAGTTTTATCATAACCTAGTTCTAGATACTGTTATGGCTTGCAATGTGTTTAAATTTATTTTTGTTAAATCTCAAATTTAATTGCTATTAATCAGTTTATATTATACCAGCTCTTAGAATTTTATTGAGACTTGCTTTAGAATCTATTTCATTTGATGTTAATAGAAGTATGCTATCTTCCTGTTGGTAGGATTTAACTGATAATGTATTTTTTCCTTCCTTTTACTTTTAACTTTTCTGTGTCTGATAGATAAATAGCTTTATGGATGATTGATTGGCATTTCTTTAACTGGTTGTTTCACTTAAATAAAATCTAAAGCTAATCAATATCCTGAACAACATTTGTACTTTAGGATACTCTGATCGTTCAGTTTATATGCTGTTACTGTCCAGCATTGTAATTTCTTGTTGCTTCGTCCCATTCGTTATTGTCAACTTTTTATGTGTACACAAACTGACTTACTAATTTGTTTACATTTGTCAATTTCTTTGTTCTCCATTCTTTCTCCTTAGACCTTCCTTTAGAAGATTTTGTTTAGTGACTTTTTGTTCATCTTATTTTTCAGTTTTTGTCTAAAAAATCTTGTTTGCATTGCTCACCTTCAGTTTTAAAAATCAGCTTTACTTAATCAGTAGATATAAATTACTTACAGAAATATCATAAGTATATAATTCAGTGTGTTTTGACAAATGCATGCAGTTACGTAACCACCCACAGTCATCATACAGACATTTCTGTCATCTCAGAAAATTCTTTTGAGTTCTTTGTAGGCGGTCCCCTTCTTCTACCCATAGTTCCTGGCAGCCAGCCACTGCCCTGCTTTCTGACCCAATGGTTTTGTCTTTTCCAGAATGTCATGTATATATGACATCATACTTTAGATAGTATTTGATGTGTCTTTCCTTAGCAGATTGCATTTGAGATCCATTCATGTTTTTATGTGTTCCAGTAGTTCCTTTTTATTAATAAGTGGTAGTCCATTGGGTAGGTATACCAGAATTTGATTACAGATTCCTTAGTGGATAGGCATTTGGATTGTTTCCAGGTGGCTGTTGTGAATATTACAAATGTAAGACATATACATGTATGAGTCTTTATGTGAACATGGACTCTCATTTTTTAAAAAAAGATTTTATTTATTTGTTTGACAGACAGAGAGCACAAGTAGGCAGAGAGGCAGGCAGAGAGAGAGGAAGGGAAGGAGCTTCCCCGCCTAGCAGAGAGCCTGACTTGGGGCTCGATTCCAGGACCCTGGGATCATGACCCGAGCTGAAGGCAGAGGCTTTAACCCACTGAGCCACCCAGGCACCCTGGACTCTTCATTTTTTAAAAGGAAGTTTTGCTGAGTTTAAAGTTTTTCTCTTTTTAAAATTTTTTAATTTTTTAAAAGATTTTATTTATTTATTTGACAGAAATCACAAGTAGGCAGAGAGGCAGGCAGGGAGGGGGGAGGCAGGCTCCCCGCTGAGCAGAGAACCGCCCCCACACCCATGCGGGGCTCTATCCTAGGACCCTGAGATCATGACCCAAGCCAAAGGCAGAGGCTTAACCCACTGAGCCACCCAGGCGCCCCTCTCTTGTTCTGCTTTTAAGATGTTCTCTTTGTATTTGGTGTTCTGCAGTATCACTACCCTATGTTTATATGAGAATTTCTTCTTTTCTCTGGTTGAAATTCATTGAGCTTTTTGAATTTGAAGATTGTCTTCTGTTACTTATTCTCTTCAGATCTGATCTCTTGCTTAACCATACCATGTATCTATACTATCCCCTGCCTTTACTACTTGAGATGCCTGTCGTTTTTCCTGTGTTCATTATACCCTGGCTTTCCTTTTTTAAAGTACCATTTTATGTCCTCTAATATATATTTTAAAATAATATATTAGTTTTTAACTTTATGAAAAGGCCGCTCTTCTGTGTTTAATTTGAGGGTACTTTGTTTTCATTTGGTATTGTATTGCTAAGATTTATCCACAATTGTATGTATCAGTTTATTCCTTTTCATTGTTGTACGTAACATTTTGTTGTAGAATGTGGATAGGCATTTGGATTGTTTTTGTTTTGTTTGGATTGTTTCATTGTTGTATGTAACATTTTGTTGTAAAATGTGGATAGGCATTTGGATTTTTCTGTTAGGTATAGTGCAGTTATCTAATTATGAGGTACATATGTAACAGGGTCTCAGGTATATGAGTAGAATTGTTGAATTGTCAGGTATGTGCATGCTCAATTTTATGTGATAATTGAGTTTTAATTTCCACTCTTTTTCCTTTCTAGATGTTTCATGAGGTGGTTTTTCAAGTCTACCTGATAGTTTTTTATGGTCCCATTCCTTAGTAATATTTTTAATAGCCTCTTATTTCATTAAACATAAATGTCTCTTATAGTCTGTGTCGGATAATTCCAGTACCAGTTTTTGTGGGTTTCTTCCTCTCATTTGTTTATATAGGTATATGTATAATTTTATAATTTTATTTTTTAATGAACTCATCATGTTCTTTAGAATTTGATCTGTGGGAATTCACTGAAAGCCTAGATTTTTGGATTTAAGGTGCTTTCTTCTGTAGACTAATTGCATTTGTTTCTGCCAGGCAGCTAAGGATACTACCATCCCATTAACACTTTGTTTATTTATTTTTTCAAGATTTTATTTATTTGACAGAGATCACAACTAGGCAGAGATGGGAGCGGGGCGGGGGGGGGGAGGGAAGCAGGCTCCCCGCTGAGCAGAGAGCCCAATGTGGGCTGGATCCCAGGACCCTGAGACCATGACCTGAGCCGAAAGCAGAGGCTTAACCCACTGAGCCACCCAGGCACTTCCCATTAACACTTTATTTATTTATTTTTTTAATTTTATTTTTTATAAACATATAATATATTTTTATCCCCAGAGGTACAGGTCTGTGCATCGCCAGGTTTACACACTTCACAGCACTCACCATAGCACATACCCTCCCCAATGTCCATAATCCCACCCCCCCCATTAACACTTTAAAGGAAACTTTCAGCTTAAGAGTTTTTTGTACCGTTTGTTTTTTGTTGTTTGGATAAATGTTATGCCCTTGTCTGTGAAGCTGTTCTTAGATGTTTTTTTTGCAATGAAACCTCTTGAAATTAGTTGTTGTTTTTAAATTTTTGCAAAGAACACTTTCTCAGAAGTTTGATTCACTCCATAGAACTTCACAACAAACTCTGGGGCGCCTGGGTGGCTCAGTGGGTTGGGCCGCTGCCTTCGGCTCGGGTCATGATCTCAGGGTCCTGGGATCGAGCCCCGCATCGGGCTCTCTGCTCGGCAGGGAGCCTGCTTCCTCCTCTCTCTCTGCCTGCCTCTCTGCCTGCTTGTGATCTCTGTCTGTCAAATAAATAAATTAAAAAAAAAAAAAAATTATAAAAAAAAAAAAAAGAACTTCACAACAAACTCTTTTAAGCCTTCAGTTCTTGGGGCACCTGGGTGGCTCAGTTGATAAGTGTCTGCCTTTGGCTTGGGTGATGATCCCAGGGTTCTGTGATTGAGCCCCACATGGGGCTGCCTGCTCAGCAGGAAGCCTGCTTCTCCCTCTCCTACTCCCCCTGCTTGTGTTCCCTCTGTCACTGTGTCTCTCTGTGTCAAATAAATAAATTTTGAAAATCTTAAAAAAAAAAGAAAAAAAAAGAAAAGAAAAGAAAAGCCGTCAGTTTTCTTCCTTTGAATGTTAGAGCTGATGGTTTCTAAGAGGCCTTGTCAAAACCATCATAGGGCGTTAGGCTTAGCAGTAAAATATATTATTATATTTGGTATTGCACAGCGAAGAGGAGCTGAATATAACTCCCCATACTTTTCTGTGTGCATTCTCATCCTTCACTTAAGTGCTCTCTTTTGAATTTGTCATGAATACATGTGGTCAGATAGACATCAAATTCTGTAGCTTTTATTAGTGTATTTTGTTTTAATTTCAGAATTTATAAACCTAGAACTGTATAGAGAGCTATGCAAGTGTAAAGAAGAATGTGTTTAGAATATTATATGTATCTTTAATTTGGAGTTCTAGAATCTGAGAATAAAGATAAAGTTATTGGCCCCTCAGGTCATGATCTCTGGGTCCTGGGATCAAGCTCTGCATTGGGCTCTCTGCTCAGCAGGGAGCCTGTGTCCCCTTCTCTCTCTGCCTGCCTCTCTGCCTACTTGTGATATGTCTCTCTCTGTCAAATAAGTAAATAAAATTAAAAAAAAAAAGATAAAAGTTATTATTTTCAGGGCGCCTGGGTGGCTCAGTGGGTTAAAGCCTCTCTGCCTTCAGCTCAGGTCATGATCCCAGGGTCCTGGGATCAAGCCCCACATTGGGCTCTCTGCTTCAGCAGGGAGCCTGCTTCCCACTTTCTCTCTCTCTGCCTGCCTCTCTGCCTACTTGTGATCTCTGCTTGTTAAATAAATAAATAAAAATTTAAAAAAAAAGTTACTATTTTCTTCTAGATGTTTTCTTGAGATTCTCTTCTATCTGCAGGATTCCTTAAGTAATTTTGACTGATTTTTAACCAATGCCAAATTGGATTTGGCGTGATTAGTGGTTTAGTATTGAGTGACATACCTTTATTAATGCTTTGATTATGTCCTTGATTTAGGGAAGAACATTTGTGATGCTCTGACTGTTTTCTTTCTAGATATGATACACCAACTTCTAAAAAGAAAGTACGAATTAAAGACCGCAATAAACTTTCTACAGAGGAGCGTCGGAAGTTGTTTGAGCAAGAGGTGGCTCAGCGGGAGGCTCAGAAACAACAGCAGCAGATGCAGACCCTGGGAATGACATCTCCACTGCCCTATGACTCTCTTGCTTACAATGCCCCTCATCACCCCTTTGCCGGCTACCCACCAGGTTATCCCATGCAGGCCTATGTGGATCCCAGCAACCCTAATGCTGGGAAGGTGCTCCTTCCCACACCCAACATGGACCCCGTTTGTTCTCCTGCTCCTTATGATCATTCTCAGCCCTTGGTGGGACATTCTACAGAACCCCTTGCTGCCCCTCCACCCGTGCCAGTGGTGCCCCATGTGGCAGCCCCTGTGGAAGTTTCCAGTTCACAGTATGTGGCCCAAAGTGAAGGTGTGGTACATCAAGACTCCAGCGTCACCGTCTTGCCAGTGCCAGCCCCAGGCCCAGTCCAAGGACAGAATTATGGTGTTTGGGATTCAAACCAACAGTCAGTCAGTGTCCAGCAGCAGTATTCTCCTGCACAGTCTCAAGCAACCATATATTATCAAGGACAGACTTGCCCAACTGTCTATGGTGTGACGTCACCCTATTCACAGACAACTCCACCAATTGTACAGGTAACTAATTTCGGAACCTCTCTTGTCTGTCTTGTTCTGTTTATGGGATGTTAAATCTGATGTGAAGGGGGAGTCCTGCCATTGATTACTTTTACATATCAATCAGTTGCATATGTATTAGTTATCTCCTGCTATGTAACAAATTACACCAGAATTTAGCAGCTTAAGACAACTGGTAATTATTATCTGACAGTTGTTGTGAGTCAGGAATTCAGAAGTAGCTTGTCTGGATGGATGGTTTGGACTCAGAGTCTTTCATGAAATTAGAGTCCGACTGTTAACCAAGGCTGTAGTCATCTGAAGGTTAGGCAAAGGATGGAAGATTCACTTTGAAGCTCACTTACATGGTAGTTAACTCCATTTTCTGTCTTCATATGGACCTTTCTATAGGGCTTCTTACAGTGTCCAGATGACTTCCCCCAAAGCAAGAGATGGAGAGAAGCTTTTGGATACTTCTCTCCTTTTTGCTTATAGGCAGTGAATAATACACAGTTAATTCTTTTATATTGCTACAATGGGAGAACCTTTGTCATGGTAACTGAGTCAGGAGATGGCTTGTCCTTTTCTTCTGAGACCTGGTGTGTATATATTTTTTTATCCCCTACATGTTTATCATCACAAATTTTGCCAGAGTGTCTGTGATGCACTGAGCCGGAGGATATCACTATAGTAGGAAATAGTAATGTTAAATTTAAAGGCTGAGTGTACTGATTTTATATTTCAAAGTGTATTTTTGTGCCTTTTTTTTTTTTTTTAAAGATTTTATTTATTTATTTGACAAAGAGATCACAAGTAGGCAGAGAGGCAGGCAGAGGGCGGGGGGTGGGGAGGGAAGCAGGCTCCCCACCAAACAGAGAAGCCCGAGGAGGGGCTCAATCCCAGGACCCCGAGACCACGGCCTGAGCCGAAGGCAATGGCTTAACCCACTGAGCCACCCAGGTGTCCCTATTTTTGTGCTTTTAAATCAAGTTTCTTTTCTGTAGAATACAGCAGTACATTTTAAGCTTAAAAAAACAAAGAATGTATAAAGCATCCTCCTCACCACATTCCTATGTCTCTCACATCACTCCTTAAAGGTGAATTTTTGTGGATGGGGGAGATTTGCCGAGATAATTCCTGCACACATTACTTAGTACTGACCAGTACCGTGATTTGTCACTATTTTTGTGATGAAGCTGCATCAAAATTTAGTTTGTAAGGCCATGACAAGGTATCCAGTTTTAATTCCTAAAATTCTAAGTGTTAACTACGTTCATTTTGGATGATCTCTTTATCCACATGCTTATATAGTTTATGTATTTGTAATTTTGAAGATTTGGAACTATCCCATTGTTTATACTTAACATGATTCTTAACCATTTTCCCAAATTACTCTGTATTTTTATATATGCACATGTGAATATATATACGCATATGCATTTTAATGGCTATATAACATCCCATTTGCTTATCAAATAATTTCTCACCCATTTTTCTGGGGGTAGTCATTTAAAAGTTCTTTTTATAATTATAAATAGCACTTCACTGAACATTCTTAGGTTTCTTTTGCTTTTTTCTTTCATGTTTGGCTTACAATGAATATTGTAGTGCTAAATAAGGCTAATAAAATGGGTGTTGGGGTGCCTGGCTGGTTCAGTTGGTGGAGCATATAACTCTTGATCTCCAGGTTGTGAGTTCAAGCCCCATGTTGGGTTTAGAGGTTACTTAAAAATAAAAATCTTTTTTTTCTTTTTTTATTCTATTTATTTACTAGAGAGAGAGAGAGAGATGGGGGGGTGGGAGGGAGTGGGGAGAGGGAGAAGCAGACTCCCCGAAGGCCTTGATCCCAGGACCCTACCCCAGCTGGGATCATGACTTGAAGTGGAGGCAGACACTTAACCAACTGAGCCACCCAGGCACCCCTTATAAATAAAAATCTTAAAAAGGGACGCCTGGGTGGCTCAGTTGGTTGGATGACTGCCTTCGGCTCAGGTCATGATCCCGGAGTCCCGGGATCGAGTCCTGCATCGGGCTCCCAGCTCCATGGGGAGTCTGCTTCTCCCTCTGACCTTCTCCTTGCTCATGCTCTCTCTCACTGTCTGTCTCTCAAATAAATAAATAAAATCTTAAAAAAAAAAATCTTAAAAAAGAAAAGAAAAGAAAATGGGTATTATTGGCCATTAGGTATCAATTTTTTAAGTATTGTCTTTCTTTTTGTATGTTTAATTTTGCCTCCTACAGAATGTTTTAAGTGTCTTAAATTTCTTAGATTCTGACTTCTGCTTTCTTACCATATTCTTTCGTGGACCAAGCCGTGCATTTTGAGATTTTCCCTGAGAATGTGTATCAGATGTAAGGATTATGGTCTGCTGCTATCCCATTTCTATTCCTGAAGTATGTCCTTAACCTAGGTTTTAGAGCATAAACAACAGCAGTGGAGGATATTTATTAAAGACTCGCCAGGAGAGAGTTAACTGGTCATTTGGCCATTCTTATGATGAAATGGAGTCTGTTTTTTCCATCCCACTGAGCAGAAGGTTTAGGCATAGCCTTAGGACTCAAGCATTACAATTTTGCTTGCTTGCAGTTTTCCTTTTCGTTCTACCAAGGAGTCATATGTTAGCTCCCTAATGTATTTTGTTTGTACTGGAGTGGTAGGTAAATGGAGTTGGATGGTCCAGACTGTTCTTTCTTTCTCTGTGAGATTAGTTACCAGAGATGATGCCGGGCTTTGGGTGATGAGAATCATAGAACATGTTGTCAGTGTGTGTTTGGAGTCTGTGTCCATCATTTCATGTATGTCTTGGAGACAGCTGCTTCATTTATATTCTTCAGTTTTACTTATCTATGAAATGAGCTGAATGCCTCAGAGTGGTTGAGGTTTGCATGAGCTAATGGATACTAATAATGGTAGATTTAAAGCACCATGTACCTTGAAGGCTTAATTATAGTTATTACTCAGTTACCTTAATGATACTGAGAGAGTATTGATGTTACTGGGGTGTGAAATCCTCCTAGTCAGGGTCATCTTCTAGTGTCTGGTCTAACGATCTGACCTCCAGGAGGAGGCCTTGAGGTTTGTGTTTGAGCATAGTACCGTACCAACATGGGCTACTGAGAGTTTGCAAGATATAACTTTGACAGTGAAGGTAGTAGGTGATATAACACAAGTTTGTGTGTGTGTACATATGCAATATGTTTGACATTTGGAGCAGATGTGTGATCAGAAGGTGACTTTCATTTTTTTGCTGTAATTGCTTATTAAACATAAAAGCCCGATTTCTACAGAGACCACATGATTTATGGTGGTTTTGTGACATTACTAAGTGGCCTATTCTTACAAAGTCGTACTGAATCACATCTCAAAAAAAAATGCAGTGCTAAGGACTATAATTTTTCACATTATAAAGTGAAGTGACTCAGTTATAAAGTAATAGTGATTTTTTTCCCTCTCTAGAAGTAGGGGCAGAATAATCATGTTTTCCCTTCTATAACATTTTAGACATTTTTAGATTTCTCTTGTAAATTCCATGGGAAGTCCCATTTTAAAGATAGACTGGATTGATGTTTGAGAAAATTAGCTTTTATGTAATTTCATGTCTCTTGAAGGGGAGAGCCAGTGTCCTACAGATTCCCCCCCAACCCTGCAGATAGAGAGACTTGATCGGCATATGCTGTTTGTGTCTCACAAGTGTGTAACATCTTCCATACGAACCTCAGTGGGACTGCAAACCTGTTCTCCCTTTTTATTGCTGTTGTTAGTTTTGGCATTGACATGTGTTTGTCCGCTGGTTTGGATAGCTTCTATAGAAGCCTGAAGGATGTTCATTTTCCTCTTTCTTTTTGACAGTCTGGGTTTTAAAGACTGTACCTCTAAATGATTTGCTGCTATCTTGGGTGACTTTTTTTTTTAGTCTAGCAAGGCTGATACGGTTCAGATATTTTTGGCATTTCCTTTGGAAGTTATTTCCAGTATGTGTTCCATTCTCTCCTGATGATAAATTATCATCCTTTAAATATATATTTGCTTTTTAGAAACAGGTGAAATTTGTCTGGAGCCTCCTCTGGCAAATACAGAGAATGATCCAGCTCGATAAAGCCATTGCAGTTCAGAAGTTACCACATAGCCAGCACTTGGAGCGAGAGTCTTCATGCTAAAGAAACCATAGCTTTACTTCATTACTTTACATTAATCAGGTCCTTTAAAGTGTCTCCATTGATGAGCCTTACTTACTAACTCTGATCTTGTCAGACAGATTTTCCAGGAGCAAAGTTTCACTGAAGGTCAAAGGAACTTTTAGCCTCCAAAATGTTAGCATTTTTCTGTTGCAGATTTGAGTGCTTGACCTCCTGATCACTCTGGAGATAACATGTTTATCAGTTTACTGCCTTCTTCAGTCCCCCAGAAACTTTTTTTTTTAAAGATTTATTTATTTATTTGAAAGAGAGAAAGTGTGCGTGCATGTTTGTGCGCGAGTGGGGACAGGGTCAAAGGGAGAGGATCCTGAGCAGCGCTGAGTACAGAGCCTAGTGTGGGGCTTGGTCTTAACCACCCATGAGATCATGACCTGAGTCAAAACCAAGAGTCAGACCCTTAACCTACTGAGACACCCAGGCACACCCCCAGAAACTGTTTTTACTCAGCATCAGATTTACCAGCGCATATATATTAACCCCCTACATGCACAGTAACTTGCCTCTTGTATCCACTCTTCAAGATTCTTCCTGCTGGCCATCAGGACTCTTGGAAGTTCACTTTCCGGGTAAAGTGGTGATCATAGACCAGAACCCAGCTAGATATGTTTTGTTTCATGGCTTATTTTCAGCAAAGTTGAAATCGAACTTAAAAAGAATTATTTATACTTCACTTTTAAGATTATACTTTTAAATTTCTTGGATAGTATTTGATCATCTTTTTTGCTGATAATCGTTTTGTACTAAACTCTGATTCAGTATTGTCTGGGTATGCATCAGCGTTAAAAAGTCCTTTTGGTTTAACCAGATTTCATGCTTTGGGACCAGAATTAGGTTGGGAGATAATACTTGTTTCTACAAAATCTTTGATGTTTTGCAGGTTTCCCATCTTGTATCCAAATACTTAGAGATGAAAGCATTTCTATTTTGTGATATTATTTGGATAATAATTCTGCCTTGACAATATTGTGTCTGGTTTCTCTGTGTAGATTAAGCTGTTCCAGAATATTGAATCAAGTACTGTTGACCTTTGAATAATTCAGGGGTTAGGGGAACCAACTCCCCTCAAACAAAAATCTGCATATGATTTTTAACTCCCCCAAAACTACTGTTGACTGAAAGCCTTAATGGTAAATGGTCAGTTAACACATATTTTGTATGTTATATGTGTTATGTTCTGTATTCTTAAAATAAAGTAAGCTAGAGGAAAAAAAAATGAGAAAATCATAAGGAAAATGCATTTACAATACTATACTGTGGAATATACTATCTGCTAAGTGGCCCCATGCAGTTTAAATCCATGTTGTTCAAGGGTCAACTGTGTCGTACTCCTCTTCTCTTTTTCTTGGTGCCCTCTCAGTACTTACTCATCCAGAAATCTTTTAGTTCCATTGGCCTATTCAGACTCCTTGGTTCTTTACTGGTATCACTTGGAATGGTTATATTTTACATTTTGGGTATTTTTCAATATATGCCTCTGAAATCGTTTTATGTGGTATAATCTCAGTCTGTAGGATCAAAATCTGTCCTTAAGTACAGGATACCTGTTCATTTCCTTGGTATTCATCACCTCTTAAGACAACAGAGCTGTTTTTCGGGATATGTTTGTCACCTCTTCTTTAAGCAGTTTTTCTGTCAGAACTAATTCCAGACTAGGTGTAAGTTAGAGCTGTGGCACTTTCTTAGATTGCTCCCCTTGTGGGAGACACCCACCTCTGATGGTGATCAGGACTTAATGAGACCATGTATGTGAAAGGGCTCTTTCTAAGCTTCATAAAGCACGGTATGAACCTACCTGTATGTGGTAAGAATTTTGGATCAAATGAATTCTGCTGTCTTACTTGGAAGGAGTTTTATTATCGAAGACTACAGAAAGCTAAAAAAACAAGTTTAAAATTTGATCACCATCTTACTTCCTCTGCTCCCTCACTCTCTGACATTTTCTGGTCAGAACACCTGGTAGGTTTTGTTGTTGTTGTTGTTTTTCAAAGATTTTATTTATTTATTTGACAGAGATTACAAGTAGGCAGAGAGGCAGGCAGAGAGAGATTGGGGGAAGTAGGCTTCCTGCTGAGCGGAGAGCAGATGCGGGGCTCCATCCCAGGACCCTGAGATCATGACCTGAGCCAAAGGCAGAGGCTTAACCCACTGACCCACCCAGGTGCCCAGAATACCTGGCAGTTTTTAGGAGTTGGTGGTATAAAGGTTCTGTGCAAAGAGTCCTGGGGAACAATCTCTTGGATATCATAAGTGCCACATACCGTTGGTACTGCCGCTTGGGACAGCTCTTAGGAGCACCACCCACAGCCCGCCCAAGTGTTTTGGGTTTTTTTTTTTTTTTGTGAGTTTCTTTCTTTTTTTCTTTTTAAAATGATAAAACCAAGGTAAGTAAATGACTAGGGAATTGTTTAAAAAAAAAAAAAAAGAATCTTAGGTGTTTGCAACAGAAGACTTTTACACATTTGTATTCAAATATTCTTTACTAAAAGTTTTTTTAAATTAATGGATTCCAATAAGGTGATGCCAACTTCGAAGTTAATTACTGCTGTATTAGAGCTAGAAAAGTCTAAATTTTGGATTTCTTCATTTTATCTTTTAGAATTATGCCCAGCCAAGTCTTCAGTATATCCAGGGACAGCAGATTTTCACAGCTCACCCACAAGGAGTGGTGGTCCAGCCAGCCGCGGCCGTGACAACAATAGTTGCACCAGGGCAACCTCAGCCCTTACAGCCAGTAAGAGAAATATTTCAGTTGATAAAATGCTCATTGGCTGCGTATCTCATCTTTAGAAGGTTTACTTTTTTGTTTTGTTTTGTTTTCCACTCTGTTTTTTGTTTTTAACTTTTGTAGTCCCCAGTTTCGTGTAAGTGCTTATGTCCCAGAGGAAGCATTACTCACCATTTTTTAAAAAATTCTGTGAAATTTACAGCAATGTTGATAGATACATATTTTGCTCCTGCTATCCATTTTATTTGTAATTTTATCTGACTGACTTGTATTTTTATACTTTGGTAGGAATTTTTTTTTTTTTTTTAAGATTTTATTTATTTATTTGACAGATAGAGATCACAAGTAGACAGAGAGGCAGGCAGAGAGAGAGGAGGAAGCAGGCTTCCCGCCGAGCAGAGAGCCCGATGTGGGGCTCGATCCCAGGACCCTGGGATCATGATCTGAGCCGAAGGCAGAGGCTTTAACCCACTGAGCCACCCAGGCGCCCCTTTGCTAGGAATTCTAATGTAACAGTTCTCTCAAGTCACTATTTTTATTTTACGGAGCCCTAGAATATGATACTACACTAGACACTGTGGACTGGGGGTATAGAAATGAGTGATATACTTCACTGTACACGTTGTACAGTATGGCATTCTTCCACATATGGAGGAGGGTACGGGGAAATCTTGAAGTGGGAACTAGGAGGCTGACATTGGAAGCAGTTGAGCAGCCAAACAGAATAACTTACCTATTAGTGCTTTGGAATTCTGACAGTTCAGAGAAGGCTCCTGCAGCGATCCCATGAGTGATGGTGGCTTTTGGCGGGTAGGACAGTGAGTGGAGATGGAGTATAAAGACCGCATGTGAGACATTTGGGGGCTGAGACCGTTTGCACTTCCAGCAGATACTTGAGGGCTTGCTGTGAGTTGGGCCCTTCTAGGAACTCTGAATACAAACCTAAGCTTCCATTCCTGTTCTCAGAAGCTCACATTCCACTTAGAGAGTTAAGGATCACAATGAATAATCCTAAAAGTAGAGATTAGTATCACAAAAAAGTACAATTAGTATCACAAAAAAAGTAGAGCTAGTTTGAGGAGGGAAAGAACCATTCTCAAGTGTGGGAAGGATTAGTAATTTGGTTAAGTTCTGAATGATTTGAAGTGTTTTTTGTTTTGTTTTGTTTTTTGTTTTGTTTTTTTCTTTTTGGATTTGAAGTATTCTTTTTTCCCTCCTGCAAAGATTTTATTTATTTATTTGACAGAGAGACAACGAGAGAGGGAACACCAGCAGGGGAAGTGGGAGAGGGCAAAGTAGGCTTCCTACTGAGTAGAGCCCCTGACACAGGGCTCGATCCCAGGACCCTGGGATCATGACCTGAGCCAAAGGCAAACACTTAATAACTGAGCCACCCAGGTCCCCTGGATTTGAAGTATTCTTAAGTGACACAGAAGCTTAGGGAAAAAAGGTCACTTTAAAGGCTAGAGGACTACAGGAATGAAGCGGAACTGAAGTAGGACACCAAAAACAGCAGCTACATGAAGTAGGGATTAGTGGTATACACAAAGCAGTGATGCTTCAAGACCTGTGTTTGTTTAAAAGTAGTCACATTTTGAAAAAGAAAAAAGTGGTTGCATTTTACCTGAGCCTGGGATCTTGGGTTCCTCATTGATTGCTCAAGCAAAGGTAAAGCTGGAAGAATGATTCTATGTTAACTGGTTTACATAAAATGGACAGTTTAGGGCATATATTCTTACAGCAGTTTATTACGAGTCTTCCAGAGCTACTATAACAAAATGCCACAAACTGAGTGACTTAAACAACAGAAATTCATTTTCTTACTGTTCTAGAGGCTGGAAGTCTGTAAGATCAGATGTCAACAGGCACGTGTCTCCTGAGGCCTCTCCTTGGCTTATAAATGGTTGTCTTCTCACCGTATCTTCACATGGCCTTTTCTCTGCCCACATTCCCTGATGTCCCTTCCTCTTATGAGTGTACCAGTCCTGTTGGATTAGGGCACTACCCTTATGACCTCATTTAACTTTAATTCCCTCTTTAAAGGCACTTTCTCCAAATAGTCACATTGGGAGTTAGGTCTCCAACATATGAATTTGGGGGAAACAATTCAGTCCCTAACAGTGATTGTGAAGTTTTTATGTTTTTCAAAATGTGACACTAAATTTTTTAATATAAATATGAAGTTTTGAACATACGGAAAAATAGATAACAGATAAATGTTAACATTCTGTCATACTTGCTTTTCAGATTTTTGTCTTTAAAAAAAGAGAGAGAGAGTGAGCTCTATATAATTAGTATCCTGAAGTTGGTATATGCCATTTAGCATTGGTTTTATCAAGGTTGAAAGATACTGCTCTAGATAATGAGCTGCTGAATATATTTTTAAAGGTGATCTCTTGGATGGTGAATTTGGAGCCAACTGTCAGTTTTCTGATAGATCCTTAAAGCTATTCATAGAGCCATCTCTGATCATTTCCCAGATTGGACTTTTGTTTTATTGTTTTTCAAAAGAAGAGGTGGAGGATATATGTTTTTACATATTAAGTAGGCTACTTTGTCCTTTTCGGCTAGATTAGAAGAGAGGTCACTGATCAAGAATTTGTGTGTGTTTCTTTTTAGCCTGAAATGGTAGTGACAAATAATCTTCTGGATCTGCCACCCCCCTCTCCTCCCAAACCCAAAACCATCGTCTTACCTCCCAACTGGAAGACAGCCCGAGATCCAGAAGGGAAGATTTATTACTACCATGTGATCACAAGGTAAGAAGGGCTGTGTGGGCATCCCAGGTCAGCTCTCAGTTGGTGGAAGAAGCTGCCGTCAGAAGAGGAGATTGATGGGTGTGGGCTTGATGTCATTGTCTGTTGTTCATTGCGCTTGAGGGCTGCCAGATTTCCAGAATCCCGTCTTAAATGTTATGTCAGACCATAGACTTTAGTCCTTTTTAGAGATATATTTTGGTATATTTTTAATCTGCAAGACTCTTGGAGAAAACTGGAGTTTAAAAAGATAATGACGGGGCACCTGGTTGGCTCATGCATTAAGCGTCTGCTTTGGGCTCAGGTCATGATCCCAGGGTCCTGGGATTGAGCCCCACATCGGGCTCCCTGCTCAGTGGGAAGCCTGCTTCTCCCTCTCCCACTCCTCCTGCTTGTGTTCCCTCTTTCATTGTGTCTCTCTCTGCCAAAAACAAACAAACAAACAAAAAACTTAAAAAAAAAATAAAAAGATAATGACTTCATCTAATATTGTGTAGGTATGAGGGGTCAGAAGCAAACCTTTTCTGTAAGAGCCCAGATATAATGAATATTTTGGGCTTTGCCAGCCAGCCAGTCTCACAACTACTGAACTCTCATTGTTGTGCAAATGGCCCATAGGCCATATATAAATGAATGGTCACTTCTGTGTCCAATAAGACTTGATTTACAAAATAGGCAGGAGGCCAGATTTGGTCCATGAGCCATAGTTTGATGATCCCTGCTATATGCAAAAAGCCCAATTTATCTTTTACCTAGAAGTTTAAAAAAATACATCTTTTAGACAGATAGCTTTATGTGAATGTATGTGCGCTCTTTCTCTCTCTCTCTCTCTCTGTGTGTGTGTATGTACTCACTGGTATATAATTTTATGTGAGTTGTTGGGGTACATGTTTTATAATCTTCTTACCAATCTGTAGAGGACTTTGTCAGTTATAGATAGAACTACATTTTCAGTGCATGCTTATACTGTGTTTCAGGGGTCAGCAAACTATGCCCACAGGCCACTTGTATTTGCAAATAAAGTTTTTGGGGGAATACAGCCACCCCCATTTGTTTAGGAGTTATTTATGGCTGTTTTCACACTATAATGGCAGAGTAGAGTAGTTGTGACAGAGACCATATGGCCTGCAAAGTCAGAGATGATTTACTCTCTGATCATTTATAGAAAAAAGTTTGCCAACTCCTACTCTCTTGTATGGCTGTACGAAATTTTACTTAACCCACCATCATTGTTGGATTTTCACTGTTTTCACTCCAACCCTGGACATCCTTAAAGACACTAATCTTACTGTGCTGTTGGTTAAAAGAAATCGACATTTTAAATTGATAATTACTGTCGGCCTTACCGTTAAAAAAAATTGTACCACTGTAGACTCCCACAAAAAGTATACAGTATTGTCTTTTTCTTGATGTAGTTTCTTCTACTCTTGTAAATCTAATAGGCGAGAGAGCTTATTTTCATTTCTGATTCTTTTATTGTTGAAATGGACTATCTAAAGTAAATTATTGGCCACTTGTATCTTTTGCGAATTGCTTGTTTGGGAGCATCTCCCTGTTCTCTGTCATTATTGTTAGGTCTTTTTATCAAGAGTATTGCAGATGTCTTTGTTTGTAATGCCTTATGAGTTTAAAAATTTCATACAGATAGTTTCCTTTATGTTTTATCAAGCTTGTGTGATGTTGCTGACTAAAGATGGAGTGGTAGGAGAGCACAAGAAGACTGCAGTGGCAGGACTGGCCTGTCAGATAGGCTGCTAGTTCTCTGAGGCTTTGGACATTTTAAGTGATTTTCCCTATAGCATTCCCTGTGGCAGCTGACTTCAGACTCCCGAACATGAATTGTCTTACTTCCAGTTGTTAACTCACAAATCTAGCTTTAAAAAAAAAAAAAAATCTATGCTTGCTTATTTTCAAAGCAACTAATAAACGTGCTGTGAGCTAACAGGGTAGAACCTTTCTTGCAGTCAGTTGAGAATATTTTGAGCCAAGGGCATAAATTTTGATTTTTTTTTTTCCAAGATTTTATTTATTTATTTGACAGAGCGAGAGAGGGAATACAAGCAGGGGGAGTGGGAGAGGGAAAGGAGGCTTCCCACTGAACAGGGAGCCAGCGTGGGGCTCAGTCCCAGGACCCTGGGATCATGCCCTGAGCCTAAGGCAGACGCTTAACGGCTGAGCCACCCAGGCACCCCAGGGCACAAGTTTTTAACCTCAAGTCTTTTCCATGTTATCAGTCATTAAAGCAAAGGGGCACAACCACAGACAAGAAGACTCCTAAAGCAAGGAACAATTTTCTCACATGGCCAAGGATTATGAGGAGTGTGTTGTGATTTATTTTATTTTGCTCCAAGCACATGCTAGGTACAGTCACTGTTGATCTCCTCACCTGCAGAGGGGAGGCAGAGGCAAGCACTGACTCCATGTACTTTTTAGGTTTTGCTGAATCCTCTTTCCAGAACATTAGAGCCTGGTGAGAAATAGGATGTTTGGTTTTACTGCTCTCTTTGACACCCAGTAAACACTGCCACCTCGTTGGCTAGAGAAATACAGTGGGCTAAACAATGTATGTCTCTGGGATAGAATCGTGCTGCTGGAGAAGTAACGAAAGAATGTCTCTATCTTACGAAGCTGACTTATTCTGCCTCATTATATATGTTGTGTTTTATGTGTATATGAGCAGAGATGCCTGTGCCAGAGTTCTTTGCTTTCTGGCCATGACAGCATGGCTGCTCTTACCTTCTTCTAGGCAGACTCAGTGGGATCCTCCTACTTGGGAAAGCCCAGGAGATGATGCCAGCCTTGAGCATGAAGCTGAGATGGACCTGGGAACCCCAACATATGATGAAAACCCCATGAAGGTGAGTGTGGCTTACACATGTTTTCTGATCATTGGGAGTCTGTGTCCTGTCATTTTGCAGGGCCAGTAGACATGTGGTCTTGCGATTCTATTTTCCTCATTGTTCTGGAGAATTAACACATGTAATAAATGCTGGAGAGGACTAAGACATCCAAACCGTACAGAAGTATAGTATGTAGAGCAAAAAATAAAAGCCCTCACTTTCTTTTCAGTTGCTCTCCTATCATCTTACTTCCCTCTGTGGAGATAGATACTGTTAAGTAGTGCAGGAATTCTCAACTGAGAGCAGTTTTGCTCACCAGAGGACATTTGATAATAATATTTAGAGACATTTTTGTTTGTTACAGCTGTGGGGATGCTACTGGCTTCTAGTGGGTAGAGGCCAGGGAAGTCACGAAATATCCTACAGTGCTTAGGACAGTTCCCCACAACAAAGAACTGGCCCACAATGTCAGTAGTGCCAAGGTTGTGAAACCTTTCTTTGGCATATGTTCTTCTAGAACTTTCTGGAAAGCACACACAGGTGTCTCTCCCCTTCCTTCCTTCCTTCCATTTTAAACACACAGATACAATCATGGTATTTGTACTCCATCATAACCTCCTTTAACCTCCCTTAGCTCTTTGGGCACTTGACTGGCTCAGCCAGTGGAGCATGCGACGCTTGATCTTGGGGTTGTGAATTTGAGCCCCACGTTGGGTGTAGAGATTACTTAAAAATAAAATCTTAAAAATACCTACTATCTATCTATCTATCTATCTATCTTAGCTCTTGTAGATATGCTGCATTCTTTTTGATGCTCTGTGTTTCTTTTTAAATGTGTTTTAGCTCATTAAAATCTTACATAGGTGGTGTGGTTCAGTGTCCTGCCATTTTGGGATTGATGGGTCTCGAAAAAGGTTAACTGTTTACATAAAACCTCACCAAAGGAATATGCTACATGCCCCCCCAACCCCCACTTTTTTTTTTTTTTTTTTAAAGAGATGGAACAGAAATATTTTACTATGGAGATACTATTTTTACAACGAAGAAGGCAAAAAGCTTATTCCTCATCTCTCCCTCTGACAATATAGTAAATACAATTAGAGATCAAGTAAATTAAATACTCAGTGACTGACTTACAACCATTTTTATTCCCGTTTGTAACAGGACTCAACTGTCTCCTAGGGTGAGGTGTCCTGAATGAAATCAAAGACCATATTTCTGTGTCCTAAGATGTGAATAGTACTCCCCCCCCCCCCACCCAACAAGAAGAGTCTCTTAACTAGTTAAGTCATTGGAGAAATTGGGAAGGGGACAGAAAGGAAGGAGCTGGAGTGAGAGAGTAAAATGGAAACAGCATACCTTTTTTCACATTTTATTCAGTTTGGGAGAAATGTTTTTCTTTCTTCATATATTTGGCATTTGCCCAAAGAAGTATGCACTTAAGTTAAATCCATGTGGAGCTTAATAAACTTCAAAAGAATCATTTGAGTCACTTAACCACATCACTGTAGCTATGGTATTGTCACATCTTCTTGACTCATTTAGGAATATGCACAGGAGTGTCAGGCAGCTGCCTCTGAAAGTATCCAGAAGCTCACTAACAAGAAGTCACAGTAGCTCCCTCTTTCCAGACTTCTGTAGCTCTGTTAGTTATATCTTTTGAAAAATAAACAGAAGGTTTGAGAAGAGATCTCTGGTGCAGAAATACAGCTGAGCTCTGAGACCAAGTTTATGAAGCATGTCAAGAGACATTACCTTTTGCACCTTGACTGTTAATCATGATTCAGTCTTTTGGTCTGTAGAGTATTGTTTGATTGTAGGAGATGTATAATGCAAAAGCTCACTATATACATATTACTCAAAGTGACTGTATTTATCAGGTTGTATCTGGTAACATACAGAGAAAGTAAGAAACCTGTTCTAGTCAAGGCTGTGGGTTCTTAACTCCTGCCCTAGATTAGTTACACTAGATACATACACTGAATTCCCAAAAAATACTCTAAATTCATGTGATATTCACAGTGACAACTGTGGAGAAATATGTGGCTGTATAATTAGGTTTTAGTGGAAAACAGTTCTAATATAAACATACTGGAGCATCAGTTCAAAGTTAGGATTAGAATTAATACTATTCTTGGGGCGCCTGGGTGGCTCAGTTGGTTGAGCGACTATCTAATAATGGAAGAGCGTTCCTTTGTGATTTTCTAAAATGTCAACAATAAGGGGTGCCTGGGTGCCTCAGTTGGTTGAGCGTCTGGCTCTTGATTTCATCTCGGTCATGATTTCAGGGTTGTGAGATCGAGCCCTGCATAAGCACTGGGGAGGGAGCCTGCTTAAGATTCTCTCTCTCCCTCTCCCCACTTTAAATAAATAAACAAATAAAATATCAGTGATGAGAGGGAAGATTTTGTTCTTAACTAATAGTACTCCACCACTCATTAGCTTAAATTTAAATTAGTGGTCTAACGTAAGAGACTGCAAAGAACTCTATGTATTTTTAATACTTTTTTTGAAGCCGGGTAATAGGCTTCTGAAAGAATAATCTATTAGCTATATACTGTTACTCTGTTTATTATTTTTTGGTTTATTATTATATTTTGGTTTATTATATTTGGTTTATTATTTTTGTTACTTTGTTTAGTATGTGAGCATGTATTTTATCCCTCAAAGTGTGCCTCATTTGTTACAGAAGGACAGACCAGGAAAGTTAAGAAATCAGCACACTTGCATTTATAGCAGAGAGGTGTTTGACTGAAGGACTGAAATGTATACTTGTAAGAGTACTAGAGTTTTCTCCAATTCACATAGTGTAGCCTTTCTCTAGCATTTCTTAAAGGCTAGTCTCCTGACATTTGTTTCAATTATATCATTAAATTATTTCAGGAATGTTAAGCAACAGACAACAAGAAGCCCATTCAGGAGTCTGCAAAAGCAAATATAAGTCCAGCATTTAACTCAAAAATAACTCTGTTGTATCGCTGTGCCCCCTGTGTGTCAGGATAAGGTGATGGTGTATGTGTAAAGATGAGAAGGAGTGGGAAATTAGAGAAAACATTCCTCCTACCTCTTAATTGCCTGAGAGGGGTTACAAGTGAGACTTCTTTTTTTTTTTTTTTTTTTTAAAGATTACAACTGGGGCCACGGCAGGCAAAGGAAGAAGCAGACTCTCCACAGAGCAGGGAGTGCGAGACTCAAACCCAGAACCCTGGGATCATGACCTGAACCAAAGGCAGACACTTAACCCACTTAGCCACTGGTGTCCCCAGAGTGAGACCTCTAATAGAGATACAAAGATACCTCCTTTCAGAGAAAATAGGAGAGAAACTGATCCATTCTTCTTCTTTGCCTTAGTACAAATACATACATAACCCTCTCTCTGGGAATTCAGATCATATTGAGAGTGCACAAAGTAATTAGGTTGCCAAATAAAGTTCTCATTGTGAACAGATAATGATAGGTTAGAGGTGTTTTCTCTCCCACATGGAATCAGAGTCAGACCAAAACAGGACTTTTATAATATAACTTCAGTTCCTTGAGTGCATTTGCCTGTTCATGAAATAGGTGTACTATTTCTACCTGAGCAGAAGGTAAAAATCAATTTGAGGTTTTACACCTAATGTTAGATTTTATGTAAATGGCACATTTGGTAACCAGCTCGAAACACTCTAGCCATGTAATTCAGAAGAAAGGAAAACAAACTGTCTTTCTGTGGCCATTTGCTTTTGTCTAAAATTTTTCTCCCTACTCTTGCATATAAAATATTTTGTTGTTTGCAGCATCTTTTTTTTTTTTTTAAGATTTTATGTATTTATTTGACAGAGATCACAAGTAGGCAGTGAGGTAGGTAGAAAGAGAGGAGGGGGAAGCAGGCTCCCCGCTAAGCAGAGAGTCAGTTATGGGTAATGAAAAGGTATGTTATAAAACCATTCATAAGAGTTTGAGTTGATCTGCTTTGGTGCTTACAAATCCCTCTATCTGTAGTGCCATTCTGAATTTTTAGAGCCCGATGTGGGGCTCCATTCCAGGACCCTGAGATCATGACCCAAGCTGAAGGCAGAGGCTTTAACCCACTGAGCCACCCAGGCTCCCCTGCAGCGTCTTTAATATTACACCTTTATATTTGCAAATGCTCTTTCAGTTGTAAATAACAAAAATGCAGCTCAGGCCAGCATAAACATAAAGAGACATACTGGTCTGTATAACTTGGGAGTAGAAGATTATTGCAGTCTTTGATTCTGCTTCTGTCTGTGTGTAAACATAGCAAGTGTCAAATGTGGAAATTCTTTTAAGGAACACAGCTCAGTAGTAGTTGGGAGTCCTGTGTAAAGCGCTGTGTGCTGTGGCTGAGGGTGAGGGATGACGGTGGTGTGCCCTGAGCCCCCACCACTCAGATAGCTCACCTGCTCATGGGGTGATCCCTGCGACTCCTGTGTTAACTGTCCTTGATTTTCAGTTAGTGATTCACATACAGAATCAGTAAGATCAATTTCTGGATAGCCAGGAGCTGAGTCACCTTCAGCTCTTATGAAATTAGAGTTTAGTGATCTTTGAGTATGAATAATTTTTTTGGTGTTATTTTGGTTCATTACCTAGAGGGTAGAAGAGAATACTTGTGAAATCCACTCAGGTGCTGTGGACTGTGGAAGCTGGGAGAAGTCTGACCATCACCTGCCACAGAAGGCTGCCCCTCCATATGGGACATCTTTGAGTGGGCAGTGATATGGTGAGATGCCTGACTTCAGGAACATTTACATTCCTTGGTGAAGGGCAGGCACTTTGGGCAGTAGGAAAGCTGTTCTTCAGAGATTTTTCAAAATCTCCTCACGGAGAAGAAATAAACTATATATGAAATTTTCACAAGTTAAAGATTTAAGAAGGTTTTGTACAGATTTTGGCTTTAGGTGCTTTACCTATCAAGAATAAAAGGAAGTTTATTCAGCTTATCTATGACCTAGAGGTACTTAAAATAAAAATTGATTGAATGAATCTCTCAGGAGAGTAGCTGAGTGGCTCCTTAATGTCTACAATGTTTATATCTCAGGGCTTTTGTCAGAGCCCTAAAATTCGGAATGACGCTTCAGATAGAGGGATTTGTAAGCACCAAAGCAGAGAAACTCAAACTCTTATGAATGGTTTTATAACATACCTTTTCATTACCCATGACTCTGACAGTCTTTGCCTTTTGATTGGTGTGTTTAATCTATGGACATTTAGTAAATGTGTCAGTAAGGTTGGGTTTAAGATCTACCCTCTTACTATTTTCTAATTTTTCATCTGTCTTCTGTCTTGGGGGGGGGGTGTGCTTTCTTTTGGATTAAATTTATATTTTTGCCTCAAATAGTTCACTGGCTTTTCTATTGGCTTATTAGCCATTCCTCTTTTACTTTTTAGTAGTTGCTCTAGGGAGTGGTTATTAGACTGTAGTGTGGGGACCTTAGGGATTTTAAGACCCTTTCAAGGGAGCCATGAGGCCAAAACTATTTTCATAATAATGCTAAAATATAAGCCTTTGCCACTCTCATCCATTCACAAGTATACCGTGGAATTTTCCAAAAGATACATGACATGATTGAATACAGAAGGAAGTGAGAATCCAGCTGTCTTCTGTTAAGCCTGACATTTAAAGAGATTTCCAAAATGTGAAAAACTGTGCTACTCTTACCAGTTTCTTTAGTTTTGGAAAAGAAAGTTATCTTTTCACAAAAAAATTATATTCACATATGATGGGTTTGTTAATGCTGTTTAAAAAGAAATGAATATTTTTTTCTGTTTGAATTTAATCCCCCCCCCCTTTTAAAGATTTTATTTGAGAGAGAGCATGCACACAAGTTGAGGGGGAGGGGCAGAGGGTTCCCGCCAAGCAGGGAGCCTGATGTGGGGCTCCATCACAGGACCATGGGATCATGACCGGAGCCCATGGCAGACACTTAACCGACTGAGCCACCCAGGCACCCCTGAATTTAATTTCTAATACGGTATATTTGGTTAGATAGAACCAATATGAACGAAAGCTCTCTGGGGTCCTCAATATTTGAAGAGCAAAAAGGAATCCTGAGACGTAAAAGTTTGAGAACTACTGCTCTGTAGCTTACAATATGAATATTTATCTTATTAGAGTGTCCTGTTACATCAAATACCATTTTATGGATAATTCTAAGAACCTCCTTACATTTGGCCCCCTCCTGTCCATTGTTCTGTTGTTGCCATATATTTTTTTTATTCTTTCATATGCTATGAACCCCAGAATTTATTATTTTTTGCTTTAAATAGTTTATTATAGGTTAAAGAAAAATTTTTAAACTTGGGAGCAAAGTCTTTTATTTGACCACATATTTGCCATTTCTCATACTCTTTATTCTTTCATGTAGATTTGAGCTTTTTCTGGAACCCTTTTCCTTTAGACTGAAGAGTTTCCTTTAATATTTCCTCTAATATTTCAGGTCTAATGGTGATGAGTTCTCTCAGTTTTCATTTGTCTGAAACAAGGTTCTTTTCTTTCCTGTTTTGTTTTATTTTTTAATAGACTATTTTTTAGAGCAGTTTTAGGTTCATGTCAAAATTGAGTGGAAAGTACAGAAAGTTTCTATATAACACCTCCCTGTCACTACACATGTGCGGCTTCCCCCCACTATCAACAGCCTGCCAGAGTGGTCCATTTATTACAGTGAACCTGCCTTAACATATCATTGTCCCTCAAAGTCTGTAGTTTGCATTAGGATTCTTGATGTCGAACACTCTGTGGGTTTGATAATGTGTAATGGCATGTATCCACTATTACGGTATCAAACAGAATAGTTTCACTGCCCTAAATATCTTCTGTGCATCCCTCCCTCCTTTTCTACCTCCCTCATCCCTATCCCTGACAACCACTGATCTTTTTACTGTCTCTCTAGTTTTGCTTTTTACAGAATGTCATATAGTTGGACTCATAGTATGTTGCCTTTTCAAATTCATTTCATTCACTTAGCATTATACATTTAAAGTTCCTTCATTATACAAATGAGTCTTTTCATGACTTGCTAGCTCATTTCTTTTTAGCATTTAACAATATTCCACTGTCTGGATCTACCACAGTTTATGTATTTGTCCTCTAGCTACTGAAGGACATCTTGGTTGCTTCCAAGTTTGTGGAAGTTATTATGGGCATAAATTTTCCATTCATTTGGTAGATACCGAGAATCACAGGTATGGATCCTATTATAAGTGTATGTCCAGTTTTGTAAGAAACTGCCAGAGTACCTTTATTTTTGAAGGATATTTTTACTGGGTAGAGACTTCTAAGTTGATACTTTATTTCCCCCTTTCACCACTTTAAAAGGTGTTACTCCATTTTGTCCTTGCTTAACAGTTGTTTCTAATAAGACTGTCTTATCTTTGTTCTCCCAAATATAATGTCTTTCCCCCTTTCTGTGTGGAGAAAAACCTTAATTTTCTCCTTATAATTGGTTTTTAAGAATTTGATTGTGGGGGCGCCTGTGTGACTCAGTCATTAAGTGTCTGCTTTCAGTTGGGTCATGGTCCCGGCTCCTGGGATTGAGCCCTGCACTTGCTTCTCCCTCTACTGCTCCTCCTGCTTGTGTTCTCTCTCTCACTCACTCTCTCTAAAATAAATAAATAAAGAAAAGAGAAGGGCGCCTGGGTGGCTCAGTGGGTTAAAGCCTCTGCCTTCGGCTCAGGTCATGATCCCAGGGTCCTGGGATCGAGCCCCACATCGGGCTCTCTGCTCAGCAGGGAACCTGCTTCCCTTCCTCTCTCTGCCTGTCTCTCTGCCTGCTTGTGATCTCTGTCTGTCAAATAAATAAAATCTTTTAAAGAAATAAATAAAAAGAAAAAAGAATATATGTATAGAATGCTGTGGGAACACAGTGATTAATGGTCTGAGAAGATGCATCAGTGATATGTCAGAGAAAACATGATTTTACCTGTAGCCAAGGTAGGCAGGAGAGAGCATTCTAGGTAGATAAAGCAGTTTTTGCAAAGGCATAAAGTCAGGATAAGACAGAGTGTATAAAGGTAATATAATTTGGTACAATGAGAATTTGGTGCATATGGGGTAGTGAGCAAGACAGAAATATGGAAATGTAGGTCAGATTTTAATTGTCTAAGATCTTGGTGTCCTACTGATGTGATTACTGTATGATAGGTACTTGGGAATCAGTGAATGCTTTTAAAGCAGGGGAATCAGTTAAATGTGTTTCCCTTGAGCAAAACATTTGGGGGGCTCATGGGCTCATTTGAAAAGGTAAGAATGGTAGCAGGGAGATCAGATTGGAGGGTATTATATTAGCTTAGGCAAAGTGGGGGGTTAAGAATGGAGATTTTGGGGATTCATGCAAAGATGTTTAAGATGCATTGTGGTCAAGGCTTCACAAACAAGGATATTGAAGAGGCAAGGATAGCCTAACGATGGCTTGGGGAGGTAAAATCTCATTATTCAGTCTAGGGGATGAAGGAAAGATAAGGAGGAGGTTTGGAAATAAGTTCAGTGTGGAATTTGACCTTCTTACAGGATCCAGGATAAGAAATGGCTGGTAGACAGTTGTGTCTAGGTTTGAGTCATCAGTAAATTGGTGGTTTTTTGAAACATTAGGGGGATACGGTACCCATATGGGTAAGGTGTGTAATGGGCAGAGAATTCTTTGAGGAGTGCTGTGAGGTGCTGGATGGGTGGTTTTGAAAGCTTTTGATGCTGAGACTAAGCATCTGTGAGAGCCCTCCTTCTCTGTTTTCCTCCAGTGTTGTTACCTCCTCTTGGTCATCTTGTGCTCTCTTCCATCATCCATCATGTGGTGAGTGTAATGTCAAGCCTTCCCTTTGAGGACCTCAGATGTGAATCATTCCTGACTGCTTGCATGATTGAGAGACAGCAGCTTTTACTGCTGCTTTCTGGCTTTTAATGAACATTCAGACACAAGTGTAGTAGATGTCCTAAGTGTAACTATGTGGAGTGTTTGTTGGGTTGAGGGAGTCGGAAGAGGATGGGATCAGAGGCCAAGAATCTTTTCAATTAATGGTCCCATCTTTGGCATTGGGGTAATTTGCAAAAGGATTCCATATGAAATCACTTCCCAGCAATGGAGAGGGATCCAGGAAATCATATTTGAGAGAGGATTGTCAAAAACCAGAGCCCAGATCTCTGCAGACCAGATAGTTAAGTTGCCCAGTAAGCACAGCCTGCCTGATAGCTAGGGGACCAGAGAGAAACTCCCAGGACTGTACTACACTCAAGGCCAGATGGAAGGAGTAGGAGGCCTTCTGGTTCTTAGTGATGGCTTTAGGACCTTCGTTCCGGGTTGATCAGCTCCACTTTTAGGGAAGTAGATGGGGCCTGTGTGTAATTTAGTCAGGCTTTTAAAACACTCTTTCTAGAAGCCACTTTAGAGATCTTTCTGTTCCTATCCAGTCCTTCCTTCTCCAGTCTCCACCCTTTTTTTCTTGACAGAACGAAGTGTGGTGCCTTATTTAGAACTAACACTGAAATAAATATTTTTGTTCTTTCTACTACCAGAGGTGGTCGCAACTCCAACACAGAATATACTAAGCTTTTATTATTTTCAAGCCTCCTTCTTACTTCACCTTTTAATTGATGTACACAGGCTCACATGTTGTAGAATTTAGGTTGAATTGTGTAGTGTTTCTGATAAGCTCAATTTCTGCTTCTGGATTCATACTGCCCTGAAAGATAAAAAAGTTCCTCCTTGAATAATGTTTTACATTTTGTGTTCCAAAGGACATTTACTAAAATCCCGGGAGAGAGAAGCATTAGGTTGGTATATCCTGCTCTCTTTGTCAGGACTCCTTCCAGCCAGCCTGTGCTCCTGAGTTCTGAGGCACTTGGGCTCTGGGACATGGTCATTTCTGCTTATATAACAGAGGATGGAGTTTGCGTTTGTTGTGCCAAACAGTGTGTGGTTACCAGAGCCACCCATTATGCCTAAAGTCATTCCCTTTCTGAACTAGAAAGACTTGAAACCTCACCTTGGGTAATGTGAAGATACTTAGGCCTTCCCTGTTATATTCATATCTGGTCATATTCTAGCCAGATGTCCTGGAGTCCAGATATGCCCCTGATGAAGGCTGACAGCAGGACGAGCTGCTAGAGGCAGTAAGGTCTGGCTGTCTCCCAGGCCCTCCGCCCACATTTCATTGCGTGCTCTCATCTGGCTGCTGTTCACATAGTTTCCCGCCCAAATCCTCCATTGGCTGATGATGCCCCATAGGAGCCAGTGGGTGGAAAAGGCAAGCTGATTATTGCAGAAACCCTGGGAAAACATTGTGGGGTTTTTTTGTTTTTTTTTTTGTTTTGTTTTGTTGTTGTTGTTTTTTTTTTTGCCTATCAGAGTGCTTCCCCCCCCCCTCTGGTGGGTTCCTGGAATCTCAGGAAGACCACTTGCATGACAGCTAGATGTTCTCTGCTGCATGGGAGAGCTCATTATGTTTCTGGGACCATTGGTCCAGGCTAATTCGGTCTTTTCTGGTGTGGAAGGATTTTTAATTGGCAGTAGGCATTTGAGAAGGTTATCTACACTGGTTTTAAAAGTTACATATTATAGAGAGGCTGACATTTTAAATGGGACTTTACTGGAGTTGGGGAGGTTTTTCATGTCCGTGTCCGTCAGGTGCTGTCCTTCACTCTGACTCTGGCTCCAGGTATTGCTCGGCATTGGGCCTTAGGAAGTGTTAGCGGGTTTCTGAAATCATCTCTCATGCCATTTGCAGACCACAGACCAAGGAGGGATACGTGAATTTCAAGTACTCCCTTGAGCACTTCCTTTGGGTAATGATTTCCATGATGTAAGTCTAGGCACCCTTCATTTGAGTCTCTTTTCTCAGTCCCAGTTGCTCAGCACTCAGAAGGACCACAAGAGCTAGACAGAACTCAGTGGGCTGCACTCTGTAACTGTGTCTTTAATGCCCTACCACCCTCACCAAGTCAGAGATTAAATTAGAAAGCTGTTACATATGCACTAGGCTTACTTATTAGCTTTCTGAACACATACCCCATTCAGAGGGAAGCCGAACACTCCTCTTTACACAGCGCCCTTACTGAGAGTCTGGCCTCTTCCTGTAGGGCCAGGAGCCTTGAGACGGCTGTCCTACCTCCAGGGGCTTTCTGGAAGCCTTCCTGTTGCTCCTCATTTCTGAGAGCAGCTGAGGGTGTGTCGATGTTTCCTTGGCTTATTCAGGCCCTTCTTGAGCCCTTGCTACCTGAGGTCTTACCGTGAAGCACAGCAGCCCACTCCCCTACTGGAAAAAATAACCACAAAACCCCATAGCAAAACATTAGGAAACAGAGTTACAGTGTGCTTTTTGGTCCTGTTTCCTGAAAACAGGTCGAATCTGTATGTTCTGAATCTGTATGTACTCTGCCCTCCCCTTCCCGCTCCCACAGCCACAGAAAGTAGAAAAATGGAAAATATGTGAGGTTTTTATAACAAATCAGAGAAAGCAGATTTGTAGCAGCCCAAAGCCAAGGGAGTGCCACCTTTCTCTGGAGCCAGTCCAGAGCAAAGGGAGCTGAACAGCTCCTCCATCACCAGTGCCTTCAGACTGTTTATGGAAATGGAATAATCAGCACTGGGGGATGGGAGGGGAGTCGAGAAATTCTCTGCTCTCAGCGGCTAGCGGAAACATGAAGTACCTATAATAGCAACTGCGGTGGCTCTGTCTGTCTGAAAGCTTTCCGAAGGGAATGCTCGTAAATCTTTTCTGTGGAAAATTATGTTTACTAGTGAGGGGCTTGATGGTTGGTGGTGGGCAAAGGTGTGGGGAGATGGCCCTGCGTGGCAGGTGCTCTGAATGCCAGGGCTGCTGGCCCCCGGCCTCTCAGCAGTGGCTGCTGAGGGGGAGCTTGGCAGCCTCCTCTCTAGCACAGCGGGGAAGGAGTATTTTTAGGTTTGTTATCATGTTACCAGCTTGGGACAGAGTATTTTCTGTGTCTTTGCATCGATTAATCTGTTCACTGACTGGGGTGGGCCGCGACTTGAATGGCCCTCGTCTCTGCGGCCCACCCCCTGCCCCCCTTACCATGACCTGTCTTTAGTCTTCACATTCCTGAGCTGGAGATAGCAGCCTGCAGGGAGCCTCTGCCGAGGGCTGAGACTCTTCCCTACAGTGCAGCCATACTGCCTTCGGAGGAAAGATGACGTGTACCCAGGGGGAACAGAGAGGCATGGATGAGGACCGTGGTGTGGTCTGACTGTCCAGTTATGTGGTGAAGGGTCTTCAGAACAGAGCATTCTGCCTTTATCCTGGAATCCTAGAATGTCAGAGCCGGGAGAAGTAGAACTCCCTGAGCCCAGGCCTCCTTGACATTGTGCGTCCTGACGCTCAGAACAGGGACCTGAGAGGTCCATCAAACAGCACGTTCTTCTGCAGAGAGGGTGACTCTGAAACAACTGGAGATGCTAGGAATATCAAAGATGTAACTTTAACTTAGGGCAGAGAACGTGGTTCAGAGGAAGGAGGCCACAGCCAGGTGACAGAATTGAAACATGCGGTGGGACTGGGGGTAACAGCAGCCAAGCTGACTCCCAGCCACGCCCGCTTAGGATTCTAAGTGGATCTTAATACCATGAGTCAGGTGTCCCAGCTGGGGGAAAGAAAGGAGCATTCTGGAACATCAGGACATCACTGACCTGACCTCTTGTGCCAGCACTGTTAACGTTTTCTTTTCCATTTCTAGACCTCAAAAAAGCCTAAGACGGCAGAAGCGGACACCTCCAGTGAGCTGGCTAAGAAAAGCAAAGAAGTATTCAGAAAAGAGGTAAGGTTTGGTGGGTGTGGGCCCTAAGCTCCACAGGCTTAAGCCTGAGTCCTTTCCTTTCTTGTCCTGAGTGTTAGGCTGCCCTGCATTTGGGTCTTCCCTTGCTTTTGTGGTGTGACTGTATGGTCGCCACGTGAGGGGGGCCCACCAAAACGGTCCTTTGTAGGTGGGTGGTAAGCACTTTCATATCCATTGTCATTTCATCCCTGTAGCTGCTCCTGAGGTAGGCAAGACAGGAACTGTCATCTTATGCAGGTGGAGGACCTCTTAAGGTTCAGAGAAGGTAAGTTCTAGACAGAAGACCTGAACTCCAGCCCTCTGGCTCAAAGTCTAGTTCTGTTCCTGCAGCCTTTCATTTGGTGGCTGCCTTATCCTCAGGGGATTGGGAGAAAGCAGCTTGTCTTCATGCTACTGGCAGTGTGTGTCTCCAGCTGTCAGGACACCAGCCTTGTCTGTCTCAGGGCATCTAGATTCTGAACCCCAGTCTTGATTCACTAACTGTTGGAGGAAACAGACCTGTGAATAAGGAATGGCAGCTGTGTGCCGAGCTTGCCGTCTGGGGGCTGGAGGCCACTGTTCGGGGCGTCAGGAAGGGCTGTTGAGTCGGGCTTAGGAAGGGACCAGGTAGATCGGAAGGGATGGAACTTCAGGCAGTAGAACGTGCAGTAGCAAAAGAAATCATCTTCCCTTCGAGGGAATTGTAAGTAGTCCACAGGCCGTAGCGCAGGGCATGTGCAGGGTGTAGGGAGATGAGGCCAGCCAGTGCGGCTGCTTTATCCAAGGCCTGTGTGTCGGGCAGTTATGGGGCACCCGTGCAGGGCTGGAAGCCAGGAAGAAGGGATTCCCTGACTATCTGGGGAAGTGGACTGAAGTGAGAGAGTATGGGGGCCAGAAGACCATAGAAAAACTGAGTAAAAGCCCTTCCCAAAGCTAGAATTGAGTCTGTGGTTGTCCCCTGTGAACTTACTGACGTTTCGGCTCAGCCGTCCAGCAGCGGCTAGCTCAGTGCCAGCCTTGTGCTGACAGCCTTGTCCTTTGACCTTGTCCTTCGAACGTCGGCTGCATTCTGGAGTTCCAGGGATGGGGAGACCCTGTTCATGGTGCTCCCTGACAAAGTGGCGATCGCTGACCTCTTTGCTTCCTCTGTACTCTGGGATCTTAGCACCGCAGGTGCTTTGAGAGGTCCTGTGCGGGGGTCTCTTCCGAGAGCCACTGGTAGGCTAGACACTATAGAGACAGCTCAGGAGGACTCTGGACACTGTGTATGGGAAAGGGTCCTGCCCCGGGCTTCTCGCACCAGCTAGCTCACCAGGCCTAACGTACTTCCTGTTGCTGTAGTGGGGGTCCGGTGACGTGTAACAGCAGATCTAAGTGACCTTCTGCAACAAAATGCCTGTGTTCGTGGCATGGCTGAGCCTGCTGGTAGCACCGAATGTTTTCTCTGCTCCACCTCCAAGGCCGTAGTCTCTCCTCATGCCAAGGATGGGAGATTTGTTAGTGGAGACCCGAGGCTGCCATGAGATTCAGCGGTGCGGTCCCTTGCCCGGGTCTGCTCTTTTTGCTCTAAGTCCGGCTTGCTCGTCTATCCAAGGCAGCTCTGTCTCTCTTGGGGCTGACCTAGGATCCTTTTATCTTCTACCCCACTGGCCTCATAGCATTCTTCTATCCAAAACCAGCCAACCTGAGTGGTGGAATGGGAAGGATTGGCTGTCTCATTGTGTCCTCAGCATAACCCCTTGCCCTCTCCGGACTTGTGAGCAGCGTGTGCTCTTTCTCCTGCCTACAGATGTCACAGTTCATCGTCCAGTGCCTGAACCCTTACCGGAAACCCGACTGCAAAGTGGGAAGGATCACCACAACTGAAGACTTCAAACACCTTGCTCGCAAGGTATCCCCTCTGCCCAGATGATGTTCTGGGCAAACCGTGTACCCTTCATCATAGAAAATGGGTTTTCCTTGCCAGAGGCCGGGGCTGGGGGCCCAGGGAGAGGGAGGGAAGGTTAGGGAAGGGAGGGCACCCTGCTGGAGGGTAGGCCTGGTGGGCTTCTCACAGACTTGCCGAGCTTAGCCTCCCCTTTCTGCTGACCCCAGCCCCAGCTGGCCCCAGCCTGTCTCTTTACTCAACCCCAGTCTTGGTGAGAAGGGCCCCATGGCACCGGGCTGGCCTTATCCCTTGATATCCTTTCCACTCTGGTCTCTCTTCCTGTGTCCTGGACAGCTGACCCACGGCGTGATGAACAAGGAGCTGAAGTACTGTAAGAACCCTGAGGACCTGGAGTGCAATGAGAACGTGAAACACAAAACCAAGGAGTACATTAAGAAGTACATGCAGAAGTTTGGGGCTGTTTACAAACCCAAAGAGGACACTGAATTAGAGTGACTTGTGGGGCCAGGGTGGGAGGACAGGTGAGCAGGTGGGACAGACTGGACAGAAGTAACCCTGCGGGCCCGCTGCCCCCCCCCCCCCCGTCAGGGCTGTGCTACTGGTGACACGTCGCCCTGGGGAATTCAGACCTGCAGATTTCAGCTGAAAGCCACGAAAACGAGCCCCCTCTACAACAAGCGATCCCTGGTCATGAGCTGTTGGGGTGTGGTTGGAGGCCCATCAGAGGCAAGGGCTTAAGGAAGGACCCCGCTAAGATCCTGGCCAGGCCTAGCCCCACTCCCAAACCTGGGTCTCCTCCTTGGCGGTGCTGTCAGCGCACAGACCCATGCGCATCCCCACCCACGACCCCTCACCCTGACGATCTGTATAATATTTTAATGTATATGTGAATATATTGAAAATAATTTGTTTTTTCCTGGTTTCGTTTGTTTTTCATTTTGCTTTTAGCCTCTACATGCTAGATCACAGGAAGACTTTGTAAGGACGGTTTTAAGTTCTCCTGCAAGGTTTAATTTGTTATCATGTAAATATTCCAAAGCAGGCTGCCTTGTGGGTTCGGCCAGCCTTGTGCTATGTTGATAAGATTGATTTACTGCTTAAAATCACTTTACTTTATCCAATTTTTACTGAACTTTTTATGTAAAAAATAAAATCAATTAAAGAACTTGGCATGTGTGTTCCCTAAAAGCTAGTCAGGCATATTTGTAAATAGTGGTGTCACTGGAGAGAGAGAGGAGACATGGTGGCCGTAGTTGTTTGAAGCTCAGAGTTAATCCTTGAGCTTGGAGTTCTCCACAGGTCTCGCTGTGACTGACACTTGTGGCCTTGGGATCTTATGCGTGTGTTCAGGGTGGAGTCAGCTTGTGCTACCTGTATTCCAGAGCAAAAGAAGTGGACCCGAGGGCCTCATTGGCTCTGGCTTCTTCACTTTGGTTCATAGGTCAGGCAGGAGATGGGCACGAGTCTTCCCCTTTATGCCTCCTAGCTGAGGAGAGCTGCATTGACCCTCTTCCCTCCAGAACTTCAGTTCCCCAAGCTCACTGGAATGCTCCTTTGGTGGACAGATTCCCTGCCCTCCCCCACCAGGCACCCTGACACTGGGGTTGGGCACTAGAGGGAGGACCCGTGTAAGGGGGTATAGTGCCCAGGCTGTGATTAAAAAGTGGACACCCGGAGGAGGTGGGGTTCAGTGTCGTCCCCCGCCCCCTCCCCGCCCTCCACTTGAATGGGCCAGTTGCCTGGGCTGCAGGACTGCAGGCTGCAGGCTGGTCTGGAGCCATCTTCGCAAAGATGGGTCCCATCTCTTCCTCTCCAGGGCTGTTTTGCTCCCTGCAGCCACGCCCTTGGGGAAGGGGCTGTGGCCCGCTGAGTCCTGGGCAGGGTGGAGGGCCGTCGGCACTCCCTGCCGGGTGCTGTGCTTGGCACTTGGAGCTCGGGTTGTGCTCACTTGATCCTTACAACCCTGGGGACGGGAGCTGGCACTGTTTGGAGGAGATTCAGGCTCAGAGAGGCTCAGGAACTCCTATCCTCGTTGCTAAAAGAGGAGAAAAACACCTATTTTAAAGTCCTGCTCATTAGGCGTGCTATTTAATAATGTAGCCGAAGTGTTTTCCCAGGCTGCTGCGGCCTTCTCAAAACTATTTAAAGCACATTATCTCAAGTGGGTGGACTCTAATTCAACCCTCTTAACATTCGAGAGCTATTACAGAGAATATCTCCGTTAATGTGCACATGAAAAGGGAGTGGCTCCCTTTTGGGTGGGTTTGTGGTGCAGGGGTGCGGCTCTGGCTGTGCTGCGGCTCTCAACCAAGTCAAACTCATGGTTTGACCCGAGGCTCCAGGTTTCAGATGTTCCAAGGACATTTAGGTGGCCTTCCATTAAAGGGGAGTGACCAGGGAGTTGCAGAGTTTCAGACAGGACACTTTGGAGAGGGATTGTGTTACCTTAGCTCCCTATGGAGTTTTTTCGGAAACGTTCCCCATCCCACAACATCCCTTGACACCTCGAGACTCTGCTCCCCCTTAGTTGTGACGAGGGTTGCCTGCCGACGGAGAAGCTGTCGGGTGCCACTCCGCACCAGCTTGCACATCCAGGGCCGGTCCGGTCCTCAGGAGCCCTGGGACTGACTCCCAGCCCCCCGAGGTGTGAGCTCTCCTCGGGGGGACCGGTCTGATTTCATCCAACTGAACGCCGAGCCCCTCCTGCTTTCCCTTCTGGGTTTCCTGGGTTTTTGCCCAACGGTCATCTTCACCTGCCCTTCCTTAAGGACGAGATTTCCAGGGTTAAGCAGTCCTGGCGAAGGGTTTCTGAGGAGCAGCAGTCTGATGCTGGGCACTCACAGAGCAGCCGCTCCCCGTCACGGCTCAGCAGAACAGGATGAAGCCCAGGCCTCCCCGGACCCCCACTGAACCCCACGACTCCCGAGCTCGGGTAGCTGTGTTGCTTCAGTGCTCTGACCCTCGTGGATGCCAGAACGGTGGCCGCTGTTCCTAGGCAGGGGCCCATCTGCTGCAGCACCCCTTCTGAAGGCGGTAACCGACCTGCCTGCTTCTTCCGGGTGGGCAGACACGTGGGGTGCAGGCCCCTCGGGCGGGGGCTTTGACCTGCAGGCCCTCGGCTTGTGTGAAAATCACAGAAGCAGCTATGGAATCATGTTTGGAACTTGCGTGAGTCTTCTAAGAGGAGAGTCTTTCTCCCTTTTTTCTCATCTAGAGGTGACCTGCGGCCCAGGGCGTCTGCCTCCAGCCTCCCCTTGGCCAGTCACAGCAGAAGTCACAAAAATGGTCTCCAGCCCAAGGCCTCTTGGTACCAATCTGAGAACGTGAGGGGTTGGGGGGTGGGGGGGCTCCTGAACACGCCATCCCAGTTACTGTTCTCCAGCGAGGGAAGCTGAAGTTCAGAAAGCTAAACCAGCTCGCTCCCGCGCGCAGCCAGGGCACGGCAGGTGCAGGACGTGAACGCCAGCCGGTGCCTCCGGAGCGAGCACGTCTTCTACAGGGACACACTGCCACTCACGCGCTCCTCCCACATCCCAGGGACCCTCTTCTTTTTCTGGGCCTCCGCCTCACAGCCACCAACTGTCCCACAGGCCCAAGGAGTCAGAGGTGGCACAGTAGTCCAAAGTTGCCTTTAATAGGAAATACAAAAGTAGAAAAACCAGCTGAGACTAAATAAGGGGAGATGGAGTGGGGAGGATGAGGGCAGGGCCACTCCTCCCTGCCAAGTCCCCCCATGTCCTGGTCCCTGTCCTGGAGGAAGGTAGGACAAGGGGAGGTGAGTGGTGGCCGGGTCTTCTCTGTTCCCTCCTACCCGAGCAGGCTGAGGCCATCAAAGCCAGGAAGCTCGAGGAAGGAAAAGCATATGTGGAATTGGGGGGGGAAGCACCAAAGCAGGTTCCCTGAGAGGCCAGGCTGTGGTGGGATCACTCACACCACAGAGCAGCCCTCAGCTGGGGAGCTCAGAAGCCGGACCACATCTTCACGGCCCATGGCAGCCAGGGCGTCCTCCAGCACCCTGAGGGTGGCCCCGCTGCCTTCTTTGACGGCCCAGTCCCTCAGTAGGGTGTGGACTGGCACCTGGCCCTGGGCCATGATCTCCACAGCATCAGCGTGGTAGCCCAGGCGGCCGGCCAGGCCCTGCCAGCCCTTGTCAGGTTCACCGGACACTTCCAAGAGCCGTTCCACTTCCTCTTGCTGCTGCCGAGGGAGATGAAGGTAGAGCCGGCAGCCAAGTTCAGGATGTGGCCCTGGGGTGGGAGACATGAGGGTCAGCTGGGCTGGGCGGTATGGCTGAGAGGGTCTGAAAGTCTGTAGTTTGGGGAAGGAGGCTCACCCTGGCTCCCGGGCAGCTGGGGATTGTCCAGGAAGACAACGCTGTCCCCATGCCTCTGGTCCCTGTCGAGGGCCCCCAGCTCTGCAGTCCGAGCTTTGGCCAGCTGCTGTCTTTGTTTATGTGAGCGCCAGCTGTAGGGAGCAGGGGGGACCCGCCAACCTGTTCCAGCCTTCACTGAGACAGAGAGGGAGCTGGCCGGGAGTCCAGATGGGGAAGGGTGCGCCACATGGCAGTGCCCGCAGTACCTACCACTTGAAGGCCACGTAGGCGAGCAGACCAAGGACCACCGTGGCCAGGAGGGCACAGTAGACGGGGATAATGCTGCCTGAGGCCCCTGGAGGCTCAGGGGGGAATGGGGAGGAGGTATTGGGGGCCAGAGCTCCCCCTACCCATACCCCTTCCCTGTCCCTGTCCTGCACCCTCTGGGTCTTATCTGTAGAGAAAAGGACAAACAGGATCAAGAGCACGAAAACAAGGCCAGGGCCCCAAGTAGCGGTCACTTAGACTTTGCTGCCAGAAAGGTTTGAACCAAGAGTCCCCACTTCACAGAATCAAAAATTCGTATCACAGCATCAAGATTGGCTCATTATCCCACCCTCGTCTCCAACAGCCTCCTCTCTGCTCACCACTGTTAGACACCTAGCCCTTCCCGGGGGGTTCTCCTCCCAGGTGTCCAGACATCTGCTCTTGCTGTTCAACCTCCAACTGGCAGGTATCGCCTACTCTGGGAAGGCTTCCTTGATCTCTCCCAGTCTCTCCCTTTTCTGGCTCCTGCTGTGCCTCCTCTGTCTATGGCAGCATCACAGTGTGTGTCCTGTCTCTCCCACCATGTTTGGACCGTGAGAGCAAACTGATACATGTTGGTCCCCACGGGGGCTTCTGCACAGGAGACCTTGTAAAGTTTTGCAAAATAAAGCTGAGCTAGAAGGCAAAAGAATGCTGCTGCTTCCTTCTGCCTGGAAACCAGTTATCTCCACGATCCAGAGCAGGCAGGGCCTAGGGTACAGAGACTCTAAAGCTTGTGACTGGACTTGTGTGGGACCTAGCCACCTACCCAGTGCCCCAAATCTGGATCAAAAGACACTTACCCACATGGATCATGCCTTCCCTGTGGCTGGAGTTGTGAAGCATGGCTCTGCCGGCCAGCAGGGCTCCCAGGGACTGCATCTCCTGGAGAAGGGGTCGGAGTGTCATGCCAACACTCAGGCAAGGGAGCTGGGAGATGTCTTCTCTGAGTCCAAAATCCGCTATGTGTAGTGAGATGGGGGAAATTCTTCAGGCCAGATGCAGGGAGTCCCTTGGTGTTGGTGTCGTCTGTCTCCCTCTCCTGGCTCACTCCATCCTGATTGACTCTAGGGCTGGTTACCCACCCCGCCTCCCCAACCTCCCCATTCACCAACCTGGACCAGTTCCCTCCTCTGTCAGATGGGGTGGGGTAGACAGAGCTAGTCCCCACAGGCCAAAGCTGGAGGAGCCAGGGTGCAGCTCAGGATGGAGGAGAGCAGCTTGGAAACCTTAGCAAACCCCTGGTCTGAGTCCAGGGATGACGCGGGAAGACCACAGAGACTCTCATCCCCACCTCAATCAGAGCCAGGCTGGAGACTTGTTGGCAGGGTTGGGGGGGGGCTCCCCCAGACTTCACAGCATGAGCCAGCGGAACCCAAGTCTCCAAGGCAGGGCTTCCTGTGACTATGGCCCCACTCCTGCCTCCAGAGTCAGGATCCAGCCCTCACCTCCTGCCCAGAAACTGGACAGGAAGTTTCCTTGGTGGCCCAGAGGCTCCCTGGTCCCTTCTCACCTGGGAATTCAGATGGCCTGGAAGCAAGAAATCTAAAGGACAGGACTACTTAGTCCCAGGACCCACCTGGACCTACAGGGCTGATCCTGCTGGAATCTGCTTCCTAAGGCCTGGATAAGAGAAGCCCCATCTGGGCTGAGAATGGATCTTGCCCAGAAAGGCACTGAAAAGAAACCTGGGGGCAGGCCCTCCACCTCCCCAACATCCACCACCACATCCGGCTGGGTCTCCAAACTCACTTCCCTGCCCAGTCAGCAAGTAGGTTTGGGACAGAGACTGCAGTGGTCCTTGCCACTAGTGAGGGTTACACATTTGTAGCACTTACCACATAAGGGGCCCTTTCCTGGATCCTGGATGGCAGGTGGGCCTGTGACCAGCGCGCCTAGCCACGCCAGGCCTCTGTCTGCCCGACCCACCCTGAGCTGCGGGGCTGGAGCCCCCACCCCCACTCCCGCCTACATACACACACTCGTCTCCGGGCCACAAAATATGTCCACGCGTGCCAACACGGACGCCCGCACCACGATGGCCTACACCCGCAGAATCGCGGGCCTCGAGGTGGGGGACAGAAAAGCAACCCCCAGCTCTCGGTCGGGGGTAAGACCCCGAGCTCTATTCCCAACCCCCTCCTGACCTGCGGCAGCCGCCCCTCGTGTCTCCCAGGATCCACTCAGGCTGGCGAGACCCGCGCCTCTGCGCCGCCAGGCTCCCGTGGGCCAGCCGGGAAGGCTGCGTGCTGTCCCTGGGGAGGCCAGCTCCGGCGAGGCGCGGAGCTGGGCGGGGCGGGCGGTCCCGGGAGCCAGCCCGAGCGCCCACGGAGGAGGAGCCTAGGCCGGAGCTCGGGGGCGCGCGGGGGGCGGGGCGGGGGGCGCGGCCGCCCGCGGCCCCACCCTGCGCAGGGGCGCGCACACGTGCGGAGGTGTCGCGAGGGAGCGCTGGGGCCGAGAACGAGCCGCCGGGGAGGATCCGCGGGGACGAGGGCGGCGCGGCTGGGGAAACTGAGGCCACGAGGAGGGAGCGAGTCGCTCGGGAGGGCTTCTGGGTCGGGGGAAGGCGAGCCCAGGCCGGGGGCCTGGGCAGGCGGAGACGCCGTGCGCACGCAGACTCAGAGGCGAAGCAGCTACAAAAGTAGGCCAGGTTTATTGCCGAGAGCGGGAGCGCGGGGGGCCGCTTTTAGAGATTAAGGCCACAGCCCGGCCCCTGCTCCACCGGGACGCGGGGTTTGGGAGCCTGGGCTCCCTCCCCACACTGTGCAAAAAATGCTGTGCGGCCGCGGAGGCCAGTGCCACACTCCGGGCGGCCCCTCTGCCGGCGAGGGGCGGGACTTCCTGGAGTGAACCGCCCACCAATCCCTGAGCTGGGCGGGGGTGGGGTCCCGCCCACCCCCGGAGCCGGGCCGAGGGCCGCGGCGTGGTCTCCTCCTCCGGATTCCCGCCGACTCCTGGGCGGGGCCTCCACGGGCGGAGGCTTCTGGGGGCGGAGCCTGCGCGGTGGGGCGGGGCGGCTGTCAGCGCGCCTCTCCTGGGTTGTACTCCGTCTCCCCCGAGGACACCTGTGAGATGCGCCTGGAGGGCCGCCACAGCTTCCGCGCGAACTGGCTGCTGCGCGCCTGGGGGTGGGGTGGGGGGGATGTAGGATTGGGGAGAGGTGGGCCGGGACCGTCGCTCCCCACCCCGATCGAGGCCCGCCCTACCCTTATCCTCACCTCAGAGGGCTGTCCCGCTCCCACCACGATAAGCTTGCCGTCCTCAAGGCCCACGAGCACGTGGCTGCACTCCTTGGTCACAGCCACGCTGCGGATAGGCACCCTCATGGGTAGGGGAGGAGCAGCCGGGAGCAGCCTGCAGAGAGGGAGGGATCTGAGCTCTCAGCTGCAAGGGAGCTTTGTGTCTTCTTTCTCCCGTGTTCCCCACCCCTTCGCCACCGTACCCTCTCTCTCTGCATTTGAGGGATGGCTTAGCTGAAACCCTAAGACATAAAGGGACCTCCCACAGGTGTGTGGCTAAGGGAGGCCCAGGGCAAGATCAACCCACTGGAGGACAAGGGACAGGCCCTGAAGAATGTGCCCATGGACATATAAAGGTCATGGGTAGGCCCACTGTGGTGGAGGCAGAGAGATGGAGGGGGGCCTGGGAGGCTAACACCTTCTAGTATCCTCTGCCAGTGACTACCACCCTGCAGGTCCATGAATTCCAACAAAGCGGAACTCACTTGTTCAGGTGAAGGATGTGCAGGGCGCACTGGGCTGTGCCCAGCAGAACAAAGTCCTCTGTCACTGCCAGGGCTGTGGGCTGCTCGACCAGGGGCAATGAAGCCCGTAACTTCCCATTCACGGAGTACAGGTGCAAGGAGTAGGTGACCTGGAAAAAGCAAGATGTGTCCGCAAGGACAGAATCCCAACTACCCTGTTCTTGGCCGAGCACCCCTTTTCCATACCTGAGCCCCTACACGCTCCCACGCTGAGCTCTGTACCACAATCTGGCCCTCAGACCCCAGCACCAGATGGGACACAGGTCCAGGTAACATGGCCCCTGGGGGCCGCAGCGCTGCCACAAATTGGCCACGACGTACGGTGTGGATGATCACAATTCCATCCTGCAGGAAGACAGCTTAGGGTGCGGAGCATAGGTCTCTAATCTCTGGGGGCACTGCCTAACAAACTCAGCCTCCCCTGGGCGCAGGCACACACACACACCTCAGATCCAGAAACAGCCATGTCGAGTTCGGTACTGATGGCCACACAGCTCACGGCAGCCTCATGCCCGTAGAGGACCTGCACGGGCTTTGATGCCAGTCCCACCGAGAAACCACCCTGTGGGGAGCCAGGGCCAGCTCAGGACTGGGGATACCTCACTGCCCTGGCCCGAGAAGGCTGAGGCTCCGGAAAGTGACCGCCTTGTGCAGAGCCAGAGCGCTGGAGGGTTGTGGAGCCCCAGCCTTGTTCACGGTGGCAGAGAGAAGGGCAGGACTGCCAGTCAGCTGAGGGGTGGATGGGGGCTGCAGGTGTAGACTACGGGAGGGCCCCTGAGGCTGCCCACCAGCCCACCTCCTGCAGGAGCCGCCACACCATGCATGTGGTATCCCGGGAGCCCGAGATGAGGTAGATGCCACAGGTGTCCAGTGCGAGGCAGGTCACTACATCTGCATGGGGAGGGGAGGGGGCAAGCGGAATGCAGCGGTCACCTCCTGCCTGGCCGACCAGCCTGCCCTGCATCCCCCGCCCCAGCTCCGGGGCTGTGCGTACCCAGGTGGCAGTGGAGCTGCTTCAGCAGCTTGCCCCTCGGTAGCGCGGTCACTCGCAGGCTGCCGTCCCAGTGGCCACCACTGAACAGCAGCTTTCCATCGGGGGCCACTGCCAGAGCTTGCCCATTCACACCACGGTCTGGCACCCACGGACCGCTCAGCAATCGTTGCATCCTGACCCAGTGCGGGGGGGGGGGGGGGGGGGGGGACAGGGCAGGTGAGGCCAGGCTGACATAGAAGACCCGGGCCCTCAGAGACCTCAGCTGGTCCCCGACTGGGTGGGGCACCAGCTCGGGGGTACGGGGCATTGAGAGCCCACCCTTGCCCACTTCCCTCTGTCCTACTTGGGGTTGCCTATGGTGGCGTCTTTGCTGAAGCTGAAGTAGTTGTTTATGTTCCGGTCATAGGGCAGCCAGCTGTGGATGCCCAGCAGCCCACTGGCGCTCACGGTCACCTGGGGGCCAGAGGGGGCAGAGGTGGGGCAGTGGAGGGCGGAGTCGGAGCAGGAGTGGAGCTGAGCTGGGGGCTGCAAGGTGCACTTACCAACAGGTCTGAGGAGCCCTGGATGGTGAAGGAGTGGGACTGCCGGTGGGGGACTAGGGCCAGCACCAGGGGCACGCCATCACTGATGACCTGCAGAGCAGAGCACAGAGCTGGCTCTGCCTCAGTGCTCAGCCGGAAACCCCACTCTCCTGCCTGCCACCTGGGGCACCATTCTTTCCTCTCCTCTCATCCCTAGTGCTCACAGACTAGGGGGTCACAGAGGCAGAGGTCCCTCTGCGACACAGTCGGGAGAGCTCAGTGGGCCTTCAGGAGGATATCTCCAAAGGTGAGGGAGTGACAAGCTGGGATGGACAAGACAGCTCTCTCAGTCTCGACCTTGGTCCTCCCAGCCTCTGACTTCACGTCCCCCAGCCTGCTGGCAGGAGGGGACGGGAAACTAAAAAGGTCAGGTCTGGGGGGGCCTTCTCATGGAGGGATTCCATCTCAGAGGATTGTGAGGGAAATGATTCACGGCCAGACGGCCTTCCTTCTGGTCTCCCTAAGGTTTTCAGAGATGGTTAGGGGCTCAACGACTTGTCCCGGCCGCGGCAAAGAAGGCGCCCCCATCCCTGCTCCCCTATCCCTCTCCCGTTACCTCTTTTTCAAAGATGGCTAACATCAGTGACCTTGATTTAGGTTTTCCATCTACCCCCAAGAGGTTGGTAAGGGACAGTGGTGTTAAACCCATTGCACAGAGCAGGACGATAAAGCTATAAAGCTCTGCCTCCCCTCACCTCCGCAAAGAAGGCCTTGAGCTGGTCCAGGTGCTGGAAGATGCTAGGTGAGTTAGTGTCCAGACGTGCAAGGCGCTGGGCTGCTTCCTCAGCGGAGAGCCGAGCTGGATGTGGCTCCTATGGACGAGTGACTGGTCAGCACCGCGGCATGGGCATCCCTGACCACGATCCTTTGAGCTGGCCTCACCTTTAGCAGCTGACAAGGAGTCTGCCCAAAATTACTGATGATGCCCTCCAGAGCCTTCCGTTCCCGCTCATCCACCACGTGGTCCAGGTCCACGGCCCCTGGGTAAGGCAGGCAGAGTGGTCAGGACCTGCGCTGTGCCCTCCGCACTCAGCCCCCACGCAGCTGTGCCCTGGCCAGGGCGCCACCCACCCTCATAGGTGCAGTAATAGAAGACGTTGAGGGCCTCCTCTGCGGCTGGTCCCCGCTGCTTGTAGCCAAAGATGAGGTCGATCCACTCATGCAGGTGGGCAGACACGTACTCGGACTCCTGGGGGCGGGGAGGCACCAGTTAGTCCATGGACGGCTGATACCCCACTCCCCCTGGCACCCCTCAACCCTGGCTGTCCGCCTGTCCCCTGTCCATGTTCATCTCCTCACCAGGGCCTGGCGGTGCTGCTGGATGAAGTCCTCGGGGGAGCTGGCCCACGGTGGCAGCACCACGTCGCCCACCTTCTCGTTGGTCAGCTGGAGGCAGCCCAGGTCGAACCCTGGCCCGGAGGACGGGGTCAGCGGTCTCGCTGTGCCCTCTCCACCCACTTCCCTGGCCAGGCCTGGCCTGTGCGCTCCGCCCCTGGGGCCTCCCCGCGCCCCACGCCAGCTCCTACCGTTCTGGTTCTCCAGGAAGTCGGGGAAGTAGAAGAACTCTGGAATAAGCTCCTTCACATCGGCAGGGCTCTCCAGGCGGGCCTGCCAGGCTGCTGCCACTGAGTGGAACTGCCGGTCGGAGCAGTCAAAGCTGGGGGAGGGGCACAGGCCAGAGTGAGGTGGGGACAACTGGGACAAGGAGGGAGAGCTGTAGATGGGGGCAGGAAGGGAGACGAAGGGCCCCGGACACCCGGAGGACCTGCCTCTTTCCCTCATCCGCGGCAATCCACCCTCACCCCGTCATCTGCCAGGCAGCCCCGGGCCTCACCGGCCACTCTGCAGCTGGACGTGCAGGGAGGTGAAGGGTTCCACACGGATGAGGTAGTGCATCACGCCTGCGGCGTTGGAATAGTGGGTGCCGTAGTGGAACTTGTCAATGGTGCCCGCTGGGTCCTCGAAGCTCTCGTACCTGCAGCCACATTTGGGGTGGGGGGCGGGGGAGTCAGCAGAAGCCCTGCCCTCGCCCATCCCAGCCCCCAAGCCCAGCCTTGCCCACTCGCTCACTTCTCCCTCACGAGCTGGGCATGCTTGGGGTTCACCACACCGATGGGCTTGGACAGGTCCCGGAAGACAGCTGGGTTGCTGAGGTCCAAAGTTGGAGACACGTAGTCCTGCAGGACCCAGGGGAACTGGCCACCCACCCAGGGAAGGAGCTGTGTGAGGGTCCTGATGGCCTCCCTGCCCAGTCTGCCCAGCCCTCACCCTCAGGAAGATGGGCAGAGCCCACAGGCAGCGGGGGAGGGGGCGCGTTACCACTTGGAGGGACCACAGGGAAGCAGGCCAGAACAGGTTTCCCTTCAGGGGTAGAGGGGGTAAGGCTCGGGGAGGGGGTGGATAGGGCTCAGGGAGGGGGTGGGTAGGGGCAGGGAACAGAGGCAGGTGTCAGACAGCACCCACCCCCTACCCGGGCCTGGCTCAGGGCTGGCCCACCACCAGCACCCACACCAGGCTGAACCAGGGCCGGCAGAGCAAAGGGGCAGGAGTGGAGGAAAGGATTAGACTCTTACCACAGGATACTGGGACAGGTCGTTGTAGGTTCGCCCTGCAATGGTGTTGAGTTGCATCAAGTACTCGAAGTTGGAGATCTCACGCTGGACCCATTTCTAGGGGGCAGGGGCAGGCCAGAGGTGAGTCCACTGGGCTATCCATCCCTCCTGCCAACCACAGGGCCTTGCCCCCCCCCCACTCGAGGCCTCTTACCTGGGTGAGGCCCGAGGCACGCAGCATCTCCTGGGGGGAGCGGCTGCTTAGGTAGCCTTGGCTCGGGGGTCGGAGGCGCAGGAGCAACGAGTACGCCTGGTTCCGTACCTGGGTGTGGAGTGGGATGGGGCAGGGCTGGGGCCTGGGGGCCTGGCAAGGTGATGAGGCTATGGTCCCGCCCACCTTGCACGGGAAGTTGAGGAAGTAGTTCGCTTGATCAATGAAGAAGAGTTCGAGTGCTGAGCGGCGCAGGTTGAAACGCCGCAGGTGGACCTCACGCAGCTGGGCGAGCGGGCGCCGGAAGTCGTGGCCAATGCCTATGCCAAGGGACACCAGGGGCAGCAGTCACTCACCCTGGCCCCAACAGACCCCATCCACCCCCTGCCATCCTTCTCAGCAGCCCTAGGAGGACGCACCCTCCTCTGTTTCCACACGCTCAGCACTGCCGTCATAGAAGTACACGTGCTGGGTAGTGATCTCCAGCAGCCCTGGGATCACGGCCACCACTGTGACCAGCTGGCACTCCGCGGAAAGCACCAGCTTCTCATGCTGCTCGTCCAGTTCCGCCGCCTGCATCCTGGGGGCCGGCACTCACTTCAGGCTCTAGGCTCCGGGACCCCCTTCCAGATAAGCCCAAGGACCACACTCTCCTAGCGCCATCAAGTCATGGGGTACAGATTCTTGTGCTTCCCACAGGAAAGGGAGGAACCGTCCAAGGTCCAGTGCCCACCAACCCTGGTCCCCACCCCAAACCTGGGCTTCTATCCCTGGCTTCCCCTATTCAGCGCCTGCCCACTCCCTTGGGCCCCCACACAGGGCGGGTCTGTGTGTCTCAGCCCTGCCCTGGGGTGCCTCATCACTAGCTGCCCATTCAGCTAGACAGCTCTCCCCAACTGCCCACCTGACTCTGGACAGTCCCTGCAGGGTGTTCACCCCATAACTGAAGACGAAGTGGCTCAGGAGTCAGTCCCATGGGAGGCATGTGCACAGTGGAGTAGACCCCTGCGCCCCGCTCCCAGTCCTGGCTCTCCCAGCCGCACTCACGCTTTCTCCAGCGCAGCCAGCTCATCTTCGCCCAGCTGGTCTTCCTGCAGCTCCTCGGGGAGGGCACTGACTTTGGCCTCCTTGGTCACCGCTAGAGGCAGCGAGGCCTCCTCCGTCGGGGTCAGGGGGGCCTCACCTGCAGTGGGCCCAGGGGTGCTCAGCCAGAGCTGGGCAGGGCAAGGCCTAGGAGCTTGGGCAGATACTGCTCTGGACACCCTCTCTCACCCAGGTTGTCGCGCAGAGCGCTCGCTTCCAGATGAGGGTTGAAGTGATGGTTGGGCACTAGCTTCAGACGCATGCGCGAGTATGTCTCGGCACTGGACAGCTTCCAGCGTGGAACAGGCGGGTCCCTGAGGATACGTCCGGGATGGTGGTCATGGGTGGGCATGTGCATCCGCCAAAGTCCCCATTCCTCGCCTGTCTCATCCCAAACGCAGTGGGATGGCCCAGGGCCCTCCGGCCCTCCCAAGTCCCGCCCCCACGAGCCTCTGCCCCCATCCCCGCCCACCTCAGGGCCCGAGCCCCGCCCACCTCAGGGCCCAGGCCCCACAGGGGCTGGAGAGCTGCCGCCACAGGGCCCCCCAGTGCAGCAGAGCCGTGGAGTGTTGCGCGGCCTGCTGCTTCAGTGCCGCTGCATAGCGCAGCCCTTCCACGCGTCCCCGCCTCTGCGCAGGTTCCAGCACCAGGTCCTGCGGGGTGAGGGCGGGGTGGAGGAATGGGTTAGTCCTGCAGCGGGCTTCTCCTCCCACCAGACGTCCTCTGGGCGCAGGAGTGGAGCAGCTCCCCACCCTGGCCCCAGGCTGCACACCTGGAAAGCCTGCCGGCTGTGTGCCTTCTCCCGCTGGCGCCGCTGTCCACTACTCATGAGCATGTCATAGCAGGCGTTCCAGAAGCCCGACATGAGATCGTGGCTCTTCGCGTAAGTGTCCATATCGAACTGCGACATGGTGGGCTGCACCTGGAGGACCGGGTAGGGACAGGAGATCAGCGCTCCACGCAGCTCCCCCCACCATTTCTCCTCCCACGCCCCCTCCTCCAGGCACCTGCTTGTCGATGAAGTGGCGCCATTCAGGTGTGACACAGAAGGCCTGGAAGTCCTCGAAGAAGGTGGGGCTGCCGTTGGTCGGTGGCAAGGAAGGTAGTCCCCACTGGAGGCCCAGCAGCCCGTAGGCCCGGTCCAGCAGCGTGCGCACCAGGGGCACCAGCCATGAGCAGCGTTCCGTGGCTGCGGCCGCTGCACCTGGGGGCTCCGTGTCCTCGGTGGTCGTTTTTGACGGGGAGGTGTTCAGCGCCCGCGCCAGTGCCGCCTCCAGCTTGGAGAGCACATAGCAGGCCTCCTCCCGCCGCATGGGCACCGCCGCGGTCTGCAGCAGCCAGTGCAGCTTCACGTAGGCCTGGGCGTGCAGCTGGGGGGGGCGAAAGGGGGTGTGGGTGGCCCCAGCCGCTCCCCAGGCTCCCCACACCTGCCGCTGCCACACCCCAGCTGGCCCTGGGCTCACCTGCGGGTCCTCCAGCAGGATGTAGCCAAGCACTAGGCGCAGGCCAATCTGGGCCATCTCTCGGAGATCCGCCGTGCCATTGGCCAGGTGCGGCCAGGCCCCCAGGCGGTCCAGCAGACTGCACACGCCCTCGAAGAGCTGCAGCAGGCGTATTCCAGGCCACCATCAGCAGAGCGGGCCAGCAGCCCGTGGGGAAGGAGGAAGGTAAGGTTTAGGCTGGGCTCCAGGTGGGGTTTGCCCACACAGACCGCATTCTGAGGCACCCGCACGCTCGTCCACCTCCGGACCAGAGGCCCACGGGCTCACGTATGGCTCACAGGCCTCCGAGCTACCGCACCTTCTCACTCCACAGCTCCTGGTTCCCGTGGCCCTCTGCGCACAGGAAGTCCTGCAGCAGGCGTAGCAGCCAGAGCGCCTGCTGGGTGAGGCTGGCCAGGACCCCAACGGGGGCCTCCTTGATGTCGGTCAGGGCTGACTCCAGCATCATCTCCAGAAGGCTGGGGATGGATGACGGACGTGGGCGTCTGTCTGACTGCCTTCACACGAGGGCTTCCCGGAGGCCCCTCACCCTCCCGAGTGGCCTCCTCACCTGCGCTTGATGCAGTCGGGCGGCCGCACGAGCGTGGCTGAGGCCCCCAGCTGGGTGAGCACCGAGAAGACCTGGCCGCGCTCCCGCCACGCAGCCTCGTCGCTGCCTTCCACGCCACGCCACGTCACCGAGAATAGCACATTGGTGAGCAGGTTGCACAGTTCCTCCTCAGAGGTTTGCTGGGGGCACAGGTCAGGGGTGTGGGCCGGGGAGGAAGGGAATTGCTGACTCTCCCACTAGCCTGGCTGAGCACCCCTTGCCTGAGCACCACTCCCTGGTGTCCCTACCAGGAGGGACAGCCTTCAGACAACAAACAGGCTGGGGCCTGGAAGAATGGTGGAGGGGACTTAGCTGCTGCCTGAATCCCAGGGAGGACCCTGGGGTCTCAGTGATTCCTCAGGGGAGAGAAGGTGTGGTTCACAAAATTACCCCATAGTTCTCACGGGCCCCAGAACTGTCCTGGAATCCTCTAGAAGAACGCCACAGTATAAGCAGAAACCCATCCCCAAATCCAGAAACACAAGGCAGATCCCTTAGAGCGATGCTGCTCATGGGCTCTGTGAAGTCTCTGCCCTGCAGGCTCTCTTGGGGACTCCCCAAAGCCTGGCTGGTTTCCCCACTCGGGCTTGGCATCATTTATCCTGTTCTGGGACCCCAACCAGGAACACAGCTGCGGATGAGAGCTCCGGGGGGCAGCAGCAGGGCCGACCGGTGGGTATAGCCCCGATGTCCGATAGGACCTCACCTTTGGAAAGGTTATACTGCCTGCCTGGGGTCCCAGAGGGGTCCCTGAGAGCCGGGCAGTGGCAGAGCAGGCCGCCTCACCTGAGGGTTGCTGGTGTTTGAGGTATCATCCCCACTGATGGTGGGCTCCAGGAGGCTGCCGTCCTCTAGTACGTTGGAGAGACTGGAGCTGTGGCGGCCGTGGGCCACAGGGAAGGGCCGGGGCCCATCCAGCGGGGAAGGGGTGCCAGGCTGGCTGGCGGGAGTAAGAGTGCCGCTGCCGCCGCCACCGCCGCCACCGCCGCCGCCGCTGGTGTTGCACGACCCCACGCTGGCCCGTTCCAGGCCCAGGTCAAAGGGTGTACAAAACGGGGAGAGAGCGTGGTAGAAGGTGTCAGGGTCAGGGCTGGGGGTCTCCGAGGGGAGGAAAACGTCCGAAGTCTCAGGCGACTCAGTGGGTGGCTGGCATAGGGCTGGATCTGGGGAGGTGGGTGGCTCTGGGGAGAATGGCAGGGGACTGCCAGCTGTGGCCGCCTCCAGGACGTATAGCCGGGTCAGCACGTCCTGCCAGCCAGCCTGTCGGGCCAGCAGCCGCACTATGTCTGGCTGTCCGTAGATGAGGTGGAAGAGCTGCGGGGCCAGGGCACAGCCAGTAAGGGACGCGACCAGCACTCTGCCCCTGGACTCCCACCCCAGGGCCTTTGCAAGGGAGCCCTCCTCACAGGCAGGTAAAGCAAAGCCCCCATGTTAGAATCCCCATCCTCCTCAAGCTGTCTCCCCCCATACTCACCTGGCGACAAATGTCCAGGCGGACGCTGAGGTCAGCCTGGAGGGACAGCTGTACCACAGCCAACAGATCTGAGAGATTCAGGCAATCTGGAAGGATGGCCAGAGAGGCCCTGAGGGACTGAGCATAGGCGGCGGACCTCGCTTCCCCTCTGGCCCAGCCTCAGCCCCTGTGCCCATGCCCTCCCTCTATCCACCTGCCCTATTTCCTGGCCCCGTCTCGCCCTTCCACCTGGCCTGCCTCCTGGCCCTACCCGGGTGGTACCTGCCCCCAGGAATAGCTTGTAGAGGCCCTGGCAGAGCTGGGGGGAAGCAGCCCCCTCTGGCAGGCAGGCGACGAGGCCCTGCAGACCGTACTCTCGTAGCCGGAGGCGCTGGCGGCTCCGCTCAGGTAAGCGCTCATTCTGCTGCAGTTTTCGCAGGATCTGGGGGTGGGGGGTGACATAGAGGGTTGTCCTCATGGGGAAGGAGTGACTGGAGCAGGGGAAGTCACCACGCAGGTCTGTGGCTCCAAGGGACCTGTTCTACCTCCCTGGCCCTTAGGCAGGGGCCACGGCAAATGGAACACAAGGGGCAGGCTGGGTGTACCTTGCAGACTCGGTCAGGCACCAGGGGCAGTGACCTCGGCCGGACCAGCAGAGCCAGCAGCACCTCAAGGTTCCCCGGCTCCACAAGGAAGACGGCCAGAGACTCCTGTGCTGGCGAGCCCTGCAGCAGCGCCAGGAACAGGTCCAGGGCTCCCACAACCTGGGGATCCAAAGTCTCCTTGTGGGCGGGCCACTCCCCTTGACACGGTCCACACCCCACCCCGCACCCAAGCCCTTCCCCCCCAGCCTCCAGCCTACCTGACCATCATCAGCGGAGGCCACCAGAAAGCTAAGCACCACCTGTATGTCCTCCGCCGCGGAGCTCCGAACCAGGAACTCCCGCACCAGACCCAGGAGCAAAGTCTGCACTGTGCGCACGTCGTCGGCCACTAGGGGGAGCTCCCGCGGCGGGCTGGGCCGGTACCGACAGGCGCAGCCACCCAGGGCCAGGAGAAAGCAGGGGAACAGAGGGGAGAGAGCAGGCAGGTGAGCTGGGGGGACCGAACCCCATCCCCAGGGCCAGAGGCTGCTGTGTCAGGCCCACAGCCTGTCCGCCCCCACCAGCCTCACCTGTAATGGGTGCGCAACGCGTCCAGGATGAACTGGACCCCGTACTTCTTCCGTAGCTTCTGTCTGTGTTCCCGGACGATGCTGGACATGTACTGGATGTGGCCTGAACGGGCGTCATCGGAGGACTCAGGCCCCCCCGCCTGAGCTGGGCCCCTTCTGCTGTCCCTCCAGGACAGGGCCATGTCCCTGCCACATCCCCCAGGGTCAAGCTGTTCCCTCAGATGGCCCAAAGCGGGGTTCTAACTTCTCGGAACCTCTGCCCTCACTGTGCCCACTGGCATCCCCCCATCTAAGTCCCCACACCCACCCAGGCGCACAGCAAAGTCACTGGGGCTCCAGAGGTGGAAGTGGAAGAGCACATGCTGGTAGAGCAGGTAGAGGAGGGGCCCGCCGCCCTCTGCAGCCACCTGCTCCATCAGCAGCTGCGCAGACATGAGCACGTTCATGTCCATGGCCCAGCTGGGGACCTGGAGTGGAAAGAGGCAATGTGAGGCAGCAGGCCCGGGATGGGTGCTGCTGAGCCCCCCAGCATCCACCCTGCCCCGCACAGGCAGACAGACAGGAGCATCCTGCCTGCTCCAAGCCTTTTCGTGGCTCCCCACTGCCTCCGAGGGGCAAGCTCCCCAGCCTGCTGGGTGGGTTCCTTGCCCCAGTGGGGTGCTGGTACTTCTTTGGCCAAACCCTGCCAAGCTTGGCGAGGCCCTGCTCAGATGCCAGCCACTCCACCAGGAGGCTCTCCCCAACAACATCAGGTTCCCCTTCCTAGTCCCCTCTGCCAGACAGGGCCAGCCGCACCCCCGTCCTCCGTCCCACCTTGCGCAGGAGGGCTCCAATGATGGCCGGCCCCTGGCACTGCACCAGGCTCTCCTGGTTCCCTGCATGGCCCTGCAGGAAGTTCCGCAGCATCAGCAGGAAGGCGGCCACGGCGTTCCTCTCCATGCGCACCTCTACCGGCCACCAGGAGGGGGACAAAGGTGTGTCAAGGATCTGCCAGCAGCAGAGGCCACAGGCACTCCAGCCTCCTTATCACGCCCAGAGTCCCTCACCGCCCTAACCCAGGCGCCAGGGCCACTTTACCTGAGGACTTGCCCAGTGGGAGAAGCAGGCCCTGGGTGTTGTGGGCGGAGGTCAGCTCAGGCCCCACGAGGTCATGTGTCTCAGCTGGACCTGCCTCGGCCTCCTGGGGCTGGGAGGCCACTCGCTCCAGCAGGGGCAGCAGGGCAGCCATGCCTCCCACACAAGTCACCACATCCTAGGGGAAGGGCTGGCTGTGGGAAGGCAGCTCCCAGCCACTTCCCACCTCACTCCGACCCAGATGATCTTCCACTCTGGGAAGCTGGGTCCAGGGGACTCTGGTTCTCTTGAGCGGACCTCCCCTAACGACCTTGCAGGGCACAGTGTGGCTCCCCAGCCCACCCTGCACACACGCGTGCCCATGCCCATGCTAGTGCCCCCGGCACCCCTGGCCCGTGCACAGGTGCACACGCACCTTCACATCCCAGGTCTCCACCCTGTGGCCCGTCAGGCGGCCATCCAGCCCATGACCAGGGGACAGGTCCAGGCAGATGTTGTTCCTACAGGCCTGGGGGCGGGGGGTGGGCGGGGAGGCAGGGTCAGTTAGAAGAGGAGGTGGCACAGGAGTTGGGGGGGCAGGGGAAGGTAGCAGGGCTGAGCCAACCGCCCCCCACCCAATACCTGAGGTGAGTAATGGAGGAGCAGCTTGGTGCTAAGCTCGTGCAGCTCACCCTCGGGCTTGAAGGGTGCCATCTCCTTGGGCCCTGGGGGGTGGCCAGGGGGCTTCAGACCTGGCTGGGTGTCTCACCCAACCCCATCCAGAGCCTGCCATGTCAGAGGACATACACCCCCAGGAACGCCTTCTCCCTCCTGGACCCCTAGTTTCCAGCCTGGACCCTGTAGGAACCCCCACCCCCCAGGTAGGAGCTGGGCCAGGGGCAGGGCGCAGGGGGGTGGTGGGGGGTGGTGCTGCATACCTAAGGTGAACAGGGCCCGCAGGGCCGACGCAGGCAGGGCTTCATGGAAGATGGCCACGGCCCCCAGCTCACCCTCCAGGGACGTAGGGCTGCCCCACCGGGTGTCCTGTGTGCCTGCAAGGGTGGAGCTGATGCTGCCCTCCTGCAACGGGGTCACCAGCCCGGACCCCCAGCCAAGCCCTGCAGTGGCCGGGACCGACTGTGAGCGGGAGAGGGAGGGGTGAGGGGGAGCCAGGGCCGTGGGGACTGGTGGCGTAGGCAGCCCCGTGGTGGTGGTCGTCGTGCGGTGCCCAGCGGAGCCAATACAGCAGGAGGAGAAAGGCTGCGGGGCCGGGGTTGGGCAAGTGGTCAGATCACAGCGAAGCCTGGGGTTCCGCCTGCATCCAGTTCCTCACACGGACCCCTGTGGCCACACGGACCCCAGAGGCCGGAGTCTGAGGCCCCACCACGTCCAAGATGCCCCGGCTACCCCAGGCCTCCCCAAACCCTGCCTGGCATACCTCACTGAGGGAGGGGCAGCGAAGGGCTGCCGTCTGGACCAGCTGGCCATCTTTGTAGACATGGACCAGGTTCTGGCTGAAGGGCCGGCGCCCAGGCACATGGACAATGGCCACACAGTGCTGGAACAGAAGCCTCAGCATCAGGCTGGTGCTTGGGGTCTCCACCCCCCACCCATGCCATCAGAGCAGAGAGGCTCACCCAGGCGGAGTCGGCAAAGGACACTTCAGGCAAGCTCATGGTCAAGTACTCCTTCCGGGTGCACACGGCCACCACCAGCGTCCCAGCCGCCGTGAAGAAGGCCTCGAACCCTGAGCCACTGCTGGTGAAGAAGCTGGGGGACAGGCGGCACCAGTTACGCCTGTGGCTTTCCTGCTCGGCCCTACGGCACTGCACCCCGCTCCCTAGCCATCACCCACCTATATAGCTGCTTTCGCTGGAGTGGCCGGGAGGGGGCTGGGGCAGGGGCCGCAGCCGTGGGGTGCAGACAGAGCCAGGCATGGAAGGTGAAGCTGGGTCCCGGCCAGCGCTGCACGGGGGGCACCATAATCCCCGCCATGCTGGGCGTGAGGTCAAAGTAGTGCAGGGCTCTCGCGGGGCCCTGGCGCCGGGCCATGCCTGACAATGCACGGATGATGGCCCCCGCGTGTCTGGCCTTCCCAGCCTCTGTCCCGCTGGGCTCTGAGTCCAGCGCCGGTGGCGGGCGCAGCAGACGGCGCAGCTCCAAGGGCCTCAGGGACACTCGGCCCAAGGCTTGCAGCAGCGCCAAAAGCTGCTCTTGGCAGTGGGCCCCCAAGGCGACCCCGGCGGCCAGTGTCTCCAGCAGGTGGCCCACCAGACCAGCCTGCACACACGTGGCCCGGCTGGCAGGGCAGCTGTCACAGAGCCACCGGAGGTGCTGCGCGAGGAAGAGCCGCAGCTCCACCGTGGGCAGGGTGGGCAGCCACTGCATCAGCAGAAGCACGGGCTGCTCATTGACGATGGGTGGCGGCGGACATCCACTGTGGTCACCTTCCACAGCCTGGGGGTGGAGAGCACGGGATGGTTCCTGGGGCAGCTGGTAGGTGACGGGAAGGGCCACCCTGCTGGCCACGGGACTTCCGTGGCTCAGGGTGTCGGCCTCCAGTGCTGGAGGGCAATGCGTGCCACCCCGTCCTGCTCATGCAGGTTGCAGCTCGGGGGAGACGGAGGCGGGTGGGCATGCGGCACTATTTACACCAGGCCTCTGGCACCGTTAACCCCCTGAGCCCTGGCTTTGGGTCTGGGGTGGCCTCAACCCCAACGGCATGTTCTGGGATGATCTGGGGCAAGGGGGCGCGGTCTCGCTCCCCTGCACTGGATCTTCATCCCAGGGACACGGATACCTTGGTCGGGCCATGGGTCCCACTATGTAACACCCATGGCCAACAGAGCCCCCAAGGTGGAGGGCTCACTCTCCACAGGAAGCCTGACTCGGTCCTGACCACCCCTGGGACCCCAAGCCCACGCCTTGGACCTCACCATGTTGAGGAGCTCCTGCAGCAGCCTGCAGGTGGGGGGGCCGTGGCTCTGCAGAACCTCGAGCAGGTGTGGGTAGCCGATGCGCTCCTTAAACACCTCCTGGGCAGGAGGAAGGGAGCACATATGTGGGCTCCCAGGGCAAACCCACACCCCATGGAAATCCCAGAAGAAGGAGCATCTTTCAGGGCTCCCCCACCTGGCTCTGCCTCCGGGTCGCAGTGCTGGTGAGGGCAAGGGCCCACGGATGGCTGCGGGGGTAAGGGTCCCCTTGGAAGGCTGTAGATGGTGGTCAGCCCCCAAGTATCCTCCCCAGTCCAGCCCTGACCCCGGAGACCCAGCTGCCAGCTCTGACCTGTACCCCACAGGGCAAGACGCCTGCCCCCTCAGCTCCGTTGCTCTAATGGCCACCAGCCAGAGCCGTCTGGGGGCATGCAGTCAGTTTAACCCCCACCCCACACCCCTCTGGTAGCCAAACTGTAATGTCCTCACCTTGGCTGATGGGGAGCCGCTCATGATGGCGGTCAGCACTCGGACCACATGTACTACGATGGCGTCTGTGTCCTGGTCCAGAACCTTGGGGTGGGGTGGGGTGGGGAGTCAGCAGCAGGGGTGCCAATGTGTCACAGCTGGCAGCCCCCTGCTCCTGGTGTAGGGCCAGGAGCAGGTGCCCCAAGGCGTGTTGCTGAGTTGGCTGGAAGCCTTGGGAGTGGGGTACCGGGCCTTCTACTCCTTGCCCATGCTACTGTGACCCTCACCCTGACCCTAGGGCCCTCTCTGAGTAGCTTGGCCAGACCCCCTTTGACAAAGAGGCCAGGGAAGAAACCAAGACCCTCACTGTGACAGATCAACAGGGGACCCTCTCGCCTTACCCCTTCTGTCGCTCACTGCTTACAGGCCTCAGTCCCCGCCCATCCCCACCCAAGCTAGACACACACATGCAGGCAAGTGCTCCATCACCCATGATGATTGACAGGGGGTGGGAAATCGAGGGACAACCAATCACAGGAGGTTAGAACCAGAAGAACCTTCGAGACCTTTGAGTCCTACCCTCCCCCTTGCCCCTAGATGCAGGTGAGAGTACTAAGGCTCACCCTGGCTGAACCTGATAGCTGGAAACAAGCCATTCACTTGCCCTGCCCCACCCCTGGGAATGGGCTTAGAGAATGTGTCCACAGCTGCCAGACTGCTAGGCTGTACCCTGGCTCCATGGGGCCTGACTCCCCCAGCGACCTCACACAACCTCCTTCCCCTCCCCAGGCCTCAGCTTCCTATCTGTAAAAACGAGGGGTCTCACCCGCCTTGTCTGCTTTGTGGAAAAGTAGATATGCACGCTCTCAGAAAACAGGTTAAAGCAACAGCCACAGGGGCTGCCTCATGAGGACAAAGGCAGGGGCCCCTCAGGGTTGGGGCCCAGGCAGTAAGGCTCCGGGGAGAGGGTTCTCCACGCGAGCCCCTGACAGCTTTGCTGCCTCTTCCAGCTCCCGTGCAAGGTGAGGCAGGGAGACATCATAAGGGGATGAGGGACTCCCAGTGACCTGCTTAAGGCCGGCACAAGGATCCATGGAAAGAAGTGGGCCCATGTGTGGGAACCTCCTTTTCTGTCACAGTCGTGTCCCTTAGTATCTGGGCTTCAGTTTCCCCTTGTGGGAATGAGGGGTGGGTAGGTGGTTGAGTTTCGAAGGTTCCTTCCAGCTTGGTAAAGCCAAACCCTAGCTCCCAATACTAATACTGGGTAGGGCACAGATCACTCTTGCCCATTCCCATGAATAAGCGTCTGGAAATTGGGTGAAAGAGCATGGGGGATCAAGCCCCATTACTAGGCCACCGCAGGCCTTACACATATCTGCTCGTTCCCCCTGCACAGGCAGGAAGGGCTCAAAGAGGGAGCCGCAGGGGGTGGGTGCCCAAGGAGGTGAGTGCCTGAGCAGGTCAGCCCCAAGGTGGTACCTTCTGGACATCGGGCTCGGTCAGTAACCGGGTAGCCAGGTCACTGTCCCCCTCAGGGGGCGCCCGGGCCTGCAGGTACAGCTGTGGGGAAGGGGGAGGGCACAAGGTGGAGGAGGCAGAGAGAGAAGAGGAGGAAGATGGGGGGAGGGGGGTTAGAGCGGGACCAGGGGCAGCTGCCAGGGTTCTGCCCTGTGGGAAGGCTATGTGTGCCCTGACACCCAAGCAGAGAGCCCCACTAGGCACTGAGGAAGTCAGGGATCCGAGAGCTGCCCATGCTCAGAACAGACCTGGGTCTGAGGGCAGGGCAGGTAAGTGGGCAGGAGCAGGGACTATATCTAAAACAGCAGGCCCTCCTCCTGCCCCTGGCCTTGGGGCTGGAGAAAGGGGGACAAGGGGCCAGGGCAGCTTCTGTCCTTCTGCCACATCCCTCCTCCTATGGGGTGCAGAGCCGTCCCAAGCCTTAAGCCACCCTGCTCGCCACAGACCGCCCCAGCCCAGTCCAGCCCAGGCTCACCTAGCAGCCCCCATGAGGGATTCCCCAGCCTCTGGGCCCCGCCCACCTTGCTGTTCTGGATGAGGCGAATAAGGTGTTCAAAGCAATTGTTGCTCAGGAAGGTGGCCTGCAGCACTGGCCGGTCCTCGCACGCCAGCATCCGGGGGATGGCGTCTGCGGATGGGTCTCGGGTCAGCCCCGCTCCATCCCGTCAGCGACCCCACCCGCTCAGCCTCTCGCCTTCTTCCCACGCTGCCCGGTCCTGCCTTCCATCAGCGCGTGGACCTTCCCCGGCCGAGCCACCTCCCCAGGAGCCTGGGGGCCCATACCCACCGAGCATGCTGACCCGTAGGTCGACAAGGGCCTCTTCGGGGCCTGGGCTTGGGCCCGCTGGCCAGTCGGCATTAAGGATGCAGAAGTAGCCCTCAAGCAGGGTGCGGAGCTCTGGCCCACGGGGGGGGCGTGCGGCTGGCATGCAAGACATGTACGGCCCCCACGAGCGCCTCCAGCGCCAGGGGCACCAGGCGGGGGTCCTGCGCCGGCCCATGGTCCCAGCCCCGCACCACACCCAACAGGCCCTGCACGGAGCCAGCGCTCACGGCCATCTGCCCGTTCTCCTGCAGGTGTGGGCAGAGACGGCAATGGTCAAGGGGCTTGAGCAGCAGAGCCCCTGAGGTGGCCGCCCTCTGGTCTGCAGGCTCCTCCAGGCTTACCTTCCCTCCTGCAAGGGCAGCCCCGAACAGGTGGACGAGGCGAAGCAGCAGCATGGGGGGCAAGCCGTCTGCCCCCTGCAGGCTCTCTGGATAGGGTGGGTGGGCAGGACAGGACGATGTCATCAAGCTTGCGGGGGACTACCCAAGAGGGAGGTGCCCTGGGGTCGGGGGAGAGGGCTGGGATGTCCCGTGTGAGGGGAAAAGACCCTGTACTGTCCTTGGGGGTCTAAAATGTCATGGCTCTCTGCTAGGGAGGTCTAGGGAAGACACGGCCCTTCTTTGGAGAGCTTGAAGGCCTGTGGTCCTGCCCTGAAATCCTAGCCGCTCCCTCAGATCCTTAACCTCCAAAGCGGGGACCCCAAGGTAGGCAACACACACGCCCACCCCACTTCCCCACGGCAACCCAGAGTTGAGCTTCTCAGATACAAAGCTGCTCCTGCTACCCTGCAACGGTTGGAGCTTCCTGTGACCTGCTCTGGGGACCTCGCTGTATCTACCGTACAGATGCCCCCCCCACCCCACCCATGCCCCCGCTGGGGACTTCTAGGGGCTTTCACAGTCTCCCATGTGGGAGGCCCACCTGGCTCTGCTCCAGCCAAGCTGGACAGGATGCCAGGCCACAGACTGAAACTCAGAGAGAAGAAGGGACCAGCCCTGGGTCACATGAGTGGTGTGTATGGTGGGGGATGGGGGTAAGAGCAGGGCTCACTAGATTTGGGTGGGATGGGGGGGGACAGCTCCTTGGGCAGAGGGCATCTGAGCTGAAGCCTAAGAATGCAGGTGGTCTGGGAAGGAACAGGAAGCAGTAGGGAAAGTCATGGAATAATAGCGCATTTCGGGAGGGAGAGGACAGGGTGCAGAGGGCGAGTGGGACTGGAAAGGGAGGCTGTGTGGGAGCAGGATGGGATCCTGAGATGCCAGGCCACCGATGAGGGACTGACGGCAGGAGGAACAAAATCCAGGCTGTTCTGCGAAGAGCACTCAGGTTGTGGGAGAACGGAGGCAGGAGCTCCCGGGGTGTGGGGGGGGGCGTGTCTCCCCTCTTGGAGCCGTGGCCCCTGCTCCAGACCCCAGGCCTACAGCAACATGGCACACCCCAGTGACACTTCCACACCTCTGTGCTAACAGGCCACCGCCTCACCAAGCCTGGCCTGCCCCAGTTCACAGCCATCTTGCCCTGTCCCATCTAAAGTCCTGGCCAGCCTCCCTCTGAAGAGAGGAAAAGAGGGGACCGGAGAGAAGAGGGTCCCCAGGGGCCAGAGGTGGCCAGAGATGTCCAGGGCGTTGCTTGTCCAGGACCACGGGAGCAGGAAGCAGAATTGGTGTAGATATTGTCTAAAGCAAGGGTGCAGCCTCCAGGGGTAAAGGGATCAGATCAGGGAGTTTTAAGAAGGTCCAGATCAGAGTGAGATCCAAGTGGCTTCTCGGACCCAGGAGGTGGGCGGAAAGAGGGAAGGGAAACTGCTCTCCCCCACCTCATGGAAGGCCTTCACTCCGGCCCGGAAAAGAAATTACTCATTTTGCCCAGACCTGCCCTTTCTTTCCTCTCTGGCCCTGAACTCCCTCACCCCTGGAGGCCTCGTCAGTTTTCCGTGGTGCTCCCAGCCCTGCTGGCTGCCACCACTAAGGGTGTCCCACCCCTGTGGCCACTGGGATGGGGAACTGCAGGAAGGGGCTCCGGTCTGGGGGTGGGGCCAGGTGGGGGCCGATGGGGCAGGGGCGGGGCCTGACCTCGGAAGAAGGCGCTGAATTCGCAGGGCAAAGCCGCTGGAGGGAACTTGTATTTGCTCTTCTCCTTGGAACTGATGACTTCCCTGGGGGTGGGGGTGGGGAATGGGCAGAGGTCCGGGTGAGGCCAGGCACTGCACCCCGCCCTGGCCATCCTCCCACACCAGCCTACCCCTGGGCCCCCTCCCACCTCCAGACCCGGGCCAGAGAGACCACCCTTGGGGGGTCCTCTGAGGTGGGCTGGCTCTCACCCATTGTGCTGGCGCCGCCAGGTCTGGTAGGGGTCAAAGAGGCCCTCGCAGAGAAGCAGGGCGTGCAGGGCCACATTCTCCAGCAGCAGCCCACGGCCCTCCTGTGATGCTGGGGTTCCTTTCAGCTGGAGGCATGGTGAGAGGGCGGAGGGGGTTCGCTGGGCCCCGGATACCGCCTACCACCCCCCACCCCCACCCCAGGCTAGAGGCCACCTCACCTCTGCCATCAACCGGGTCAGTAAGGCCAGCACCCGGGGCAGCAGCACCTGGCCCCAACCGGCCTCTACGTTCTCCAGGTTCCTGGGAGGGAATGGGGAGAGAGGTCCAGGGGGTACAGCAGCCTCGCCTCTGCCCCCCCCCCGTTCCTGGCTGCCCACCCTCCCCAGAGCAGGAGGCAGGGACCCACCTGCAGAGGACGATGAAGAGCCTGAGCAGCAGCAGGGCTTGCTCCGGGTCCCCAGCGTCCAGCTGCTCGGCCAGGACATGCAGCGCGTCCAGGGGCAGCAGCGGCACCTCGGCGCCTGCCTCCTCCGGCCTGCAGGGAGGGGGGCGCTAGGGCACCACAGACACTGTCTCCCCGCGCCGGTCCCCACCCTCCAGGTAGATCCAGGCTCACCTGCGTGGCTCCAGAGAGGACAGCGAGATGCTGTTCTCAAAGGCACCCACGAAGGCCTTCAGCCACTGCTGCAGGTAGCCCAGGTCCTTCTGTGGGGGGGTGGGGGGGTGGGGGGCAACAGGGGTGGGGGCAGACCGGGGGCCGTGGACAGGGATTGGAGGCAGGGCAGTGTGGGTGGATGGAGGGAGGGGTGGGTAGGGGAGGAGGGAGGACAGGAAGTTGGAAGGTCAGCCACAGAGGGCTGTCCTGCACATTGACCACTCTCCCAGGACCCTGTCTGCTTTTCCCAGTCTCCCAGTCTCTGCTCCCACCTCCCTAACCCTTGGGGACTCAGGCAAGCCTGACATGGGGCTTTGGTGTGCACACTCCTGGGATGGGGCCATGGCCCACACTGATGCTGGGGCTGAAGGCTTTCCACCCACCAGCCACCCCTGATCCAAAGCCTTGGGCTGCCTTCTCCCAGCTCAGCAGCCACCACCTCCAGGAGACCGTGCTGCACGCACACCATGGGCCAGGAGGACCCATGCACATGCACATTCCCCACACATACAGGCAGAATGCCCTATCTCACCCTGGAAACCTAATGCCCACCCTGGCTGGTTACCTGGACCCCAGGCCCCAAAGCTGGTTCCATGGGCAAGAGGGGCAGCGGCTGAGCCCGGGTTTGGGCGCCCGCCACCAGGGAAACTTTGGTGTGAACGGGAAACGTTCCCTCCCGCCCCGCCAGGGCAGGAAGCGCAGAGTCACGGTGGGGGAGGAGGGCTGCTTCCTCCCGGCAGACCGCAGGGATGTGGGGGGGGCCAGCCCCACCGGGGCACCCAGGGCCCTGCAACAGAAGCGGTGAGGGACCTGGCCCAGCACCGAGGGCGGGGCTTGGAGTGCAAAGGGGCGGGGCCACACTGCCCAGGGTGGGGCTTGTGGACCAGAGACTTGTTTTTTTCTGGCATGAGGTTCCATCTTGGAGTCTAGGGAGGGTTCCCACACCTGCTGCTATAGAACCCTTTGTTCAAGGCACCCACAGCTCCCTGACCCCAGGCCAAGCCTCAGGCCTAGGGAACACCATCAGTGTGGAGGACTCAGTCATACCTTTGCCCTGGCCCCCCCTCCCCTGTGTCCTGGCCTCCCTGCTTGGCCCTACTGGTCTCTACTCCACATCCTAGCAGATCCTAGCCTAGCCCCGATCTGTTCTACCCTGTAAGCACAGAGTGGGTGGTGGTCTGGAGCTCTTTCTCCCACCCAGCCCTTTCCCTACCTGCTGACCTCATCTGCAGCTCCCCCAAACCAGCTGAGCCCAGAAGGCACATTTCTTTCCCAGGGGCAGGGGGTGGGGCAGGGACCAGACTGCAGAAGGCTGGAGGGGTAAGGACACATCATAGGTGCCGTGTCCCTGGTGCTGCGCACCTCGACTCAAGGTCTTCCAGAACTACCTTGGGTAGTTGGCTCCTCTCTGCTGCCTGTAGGCTCCTGACCTCAGGGTAGGGACTGAATGGGCTCCAGGGAAGGGGTCAGACCCCAGCAGACTGGGCCAGGTCCACAAGAAACCGAGGCAGAGCAGCCCTCACCCTGCAGCTGGGCACCTTCCTTGTGCATTTGTCACAGATCTGAGGCCATGGAGGTGCCAGATTTGAAACAAAGCCAGACCTTTGTTTTAGGCCTGGGCCACTCATGGTTGCTGGCCAGCTGGTCCGAGCTGACCACGTGGCCTTTGCCTCAGTGACCCCACAGATCCTGGTCTACCTTCAAACTGGCCCAACACTATCTGTCCCCTTCTATCCCCAAACCACCCCCAGTCAAGCCATAGACATGTCTCACCCAAAATTTAAGTTCGTGTTGCCCCCCCCCCCCCCCCCGCCATTCTACTGAGTACCTGAAAGCCCAGATTTGACCATGTTCCTCCACCCTGGCCTGAGGATAAGGCCTGAACTGAGCTTGGCATTCCAGGTCCCGAGTCCGATCACAGCTGCTTCTCCAGCCTCTCCGCCCCTCTCCATTTGAGTCACATCCTCTAGTCCAGGCCTCTGTCTATCCTAGGCCCCACTGCCGTCCGTGGCTTTGAGCGTTTGGTACTTAAGCAGGAGTCTCCCTGCCTCTTCATGGCCATCACCTGGTTTGACCCTTCCAGAACCTGGGTGGGCCCCTCAACACTCTGCACACCCTGACTTTCTGTCCCCAGAACCACACCCACGGCCTGTCCAGCAGGTCCAGGCTGGGCTGGGTTCAGGGCTGCGGTGGTCAAGGTGGCCTTCCGGGCTCTGGGAGAGCACGAGGGGTCTCTAAAGCATGGTACTAGGGAGGGATGGGGTCTCTGCCTGTCCTGCCTCTGACCTGGGTCCCATGGCTTGTGGCTGCCATGCTGGGAGGTATGCCTGCAGGGGTCGGGACTCACAGGGCCGTGGTGACCATGCAGCATGAAGGGGCCAGGGCCTCCTGAAGGCAGGGCAGGAGCAGCCACACTCCTCCTCAGGCCCTGGAGGTCCGGGGAGCAAGCTGTGGGGAGGGGGAGGTCAGTGACCCCAGGGGCAGTGGGCCTCTGTCTATGCCTGGTCAGCCCTGAGGGCACTCAGTACTGGGGCTGCGGGGTTCCCAAGGGCTAGTTAGGCCCAAACAGTCACTGGGGGTGCATGGAACTGCCACTTCTGTAGAACTCTGAGGTACCCCAGGACGGCTGAAGGCAGGTGGCTGTAGCATACTATGGGGGGAGGGGGCTAAGGGGCTGTCTGCCAGGGGACAGGGACTACCGAGCTGCTGGACATTGTGCTGCCCCTCCACCTGGCTCACCCTGAGGGGACACCCAGACCTTGCTTCAAACCCCGAACCCAGCCTGTCACCTCCTCTCGGAGTTCATAATGGTGCAATATACAGAAATTTCCTTAACCACCACCCGGCGTCCCGTGTGCCCCAGTACACACAGGTCACCACCACTGTCTGCCCAGCAGCCCCTACCCTCCAGATGGCTCAGCCGAGGGCATTCCTCGCTGTCCCCACACCCACGGGTCCGCAAGCGCTTTGCCCTCCATGCTTCTTCTACCTGAATGCTCCCCAGAGCCGGCACCTTTCTCGAGCCCCAGCCCTGCCTGGTGCTTCAGAGGTCAGGCTGCCAACTCAGACCAGTGGTTGAGAGCACGGGTTCTGGAGTCCAGCCGTGGTTCTCAGACTCCGTAGCTTGTTACTCACCATTCATCTCTCTGCACTGCAGCTGCTCCTTGAAACCCATCCCTCCATACCTGCTTCACAGGTAAAGCCTCTCCAACCACACTGCACTGCCCCCCCCCAGCACAGGAGAAGGTGAGGGAGAGCTCCCTCCCCAAATCCAGGGGCTCTGCCTTCCCAAGCCTCTGGCATTCTAGGGTGACACTAATGTTTTCCCCACCCACTTCCAACAGTGACCAATAAGTAGCAGACCTTGGTTCACTGGCAGAGCCGAGGTCTCCTGGGTGTCTGGCCCAGGCAGGTAGAATGGCGTGGGTGGTCCCCAGGTTAGAGCTAGGAGCAGGGTAAGGAGAGAAGATTGTCGCTCCAAAGTGGGTGACCCCACCTAGTCAGAATTGCCTGGGTGATAGTGAGTACCCCATTTCCAGAGACAGGCAAGCAGAAATGGGACAGAGTGGGGTGGGTTCTGATCAGGATAACCTCTTTCAGGCCTGGGGAGGGGTCTCCCCACTCAGCATCAGGAGATGGCAATGTCAAGCCAAAGGTGGTTTCTGGCTACACCAGGATGCCTGAAGGTCAGACTTGGAGGACCTTGAGTCAAAGAAGGAAGCTAGAAGATGGGGACTCTGCCAGAGGCAGGGGCAACTGAGGCACAGTGGTGCAAGTGCCCAGGTGGCTGGGCCAGTCTCTCCCCATTACCTGGGGACAGGGTCTTGCAAGGGGCAGACCTTCTGGTCTCCATAATGCCCCCCAGGGCTTAACCTTCCCCTTGTCCTATCACTATGGAAACCGAGAATTTCCTCTCAGGGTCCCCATAGTAACCGACCCCGTTTCCATGGGGACCCCACACTTCCACATCAGCGCCCCAGTTGCCATAACAACTCCAGGGATTACCAGCCCCTCCCCCCAAGCCTGGGCTCTGTGGTATTCTCCCCATCACCTCAGTCCGGCCCCCTTCAGTTGCCTTGGTAATAAATGCAGGGAAGGGGGAGCCCTGGTTGCCCTAAGGAGACTAGCCTACCTTCCCTTTTCCCGGTTTGAGAGGGTAAACTGAGGCACAGGGAGGCATAGGACCCAGCTGAGGTCCCAGAGGGAGCAGAGAGCCTGACCAGGTTTCCATGAGGCAACAGAGCTCATCAGTCAGGGTGAAGGACCAAGGCGGGGTGCACAGAGCAAGGTCAACTCCAGCTCTGTCCTGACCTCCATCTGACTCTGGACCCTGAGTCCTCAGTGGCATAACTGAAGAGTTCAGCCTGGGCTCCCCACCTGGAACCTGAATGTCTGTCCTGTCCTGACCTCTGTGGCCCTGAGTGCCCCAGATGTCAGGCCCCACAGCGCTCCCTTTCACTGGGGGTCTGTGGAGCAACACTTTGCTCCAGCCCAAAGGAGTTGCTCGTTTGCATGTTATTTTGCATAACTTTTATATGCCGCCCAAGGGCCAGCCCCAGGCCTCTGATCCTTGCCCCCATCCTGGACCTTCCTGGGGAAGCCCCACCCATCACCCAGGTCTCCCTCTCACTCCTGACCCCTGGCCTCTCCAGGTGCTTGCTCCTGGCCTTCCCATCCCCTCTGCCCACAAGGCCCAAACTCGGCCCCCGGACAACCAGTCACTGCTGGGGGGGCTGGTCTCCTGCAGCCAGCCACGCCGTGGATATGCAGGGGGCCTCTCGAAGTGTGGGGTGCAGGGAAACTGCCAAGCAGCAAGCACAGTGAGGGTGAAATGGGGACCTGTGCTGAGGTCCAGCTTGGTCAAGGGGACAGGAGACAAATGCCCGCTCAAGCAGGAGGGAGAAGGCTCCATGCAGAGGAAACAGCTTGTGCCATCCCAGGGTGCAGAACCCACCAGAGGCTTCCTGCCCACAGGACTAGACCTTTCCTGGGCAAAGGAACACAGGAGGAAGACTGGGTTGGAGCTCTGACAGATTCTACTCACAACTTGTCCCATGACCTTGGTATGACCCTGCCTTGCTTTCCCCACCGGGGCCCTGAGGGGCTCAGACTAAGTGATGTCCAGGAACGCTCTGGTCCTCCTTCCTCTCTCAGAAGCCACCTGGCGCCACCTTCCCCACTTGTGACCCCCAGCGGAGTAGGGCCCACAGAGGGAGGTGGGGACGGGCAGGTCTGAACCTGGGGTCTGTGAGGAGAACGGAAGGGCAGAAAGGGGGTGCTCCCTTGGGCGGGCCTAGACCCACAACTGGGAAAACAGGTTTCCCAGCTGATGTCAGCTCTCTCAGCTGAGGGGAGGGGCGTGGTTGTTGGGAGAACCTTCTGGCTGGGTGGCTGGCCAACTCAGGGGTCTCTCAACACCCTCTATCAGTTCAGTCTCTTCCCTCGCCTTCCTCCCCCGCCCTCCCACGCAAGCACACACACACAATAGGTCCCTAGCAGGCCTCAAAGCAGCACAGGCACCACTCCCTGGGAGCCCAGCATGGAGGGGTGGGGACCTGTTCCGGGAGCAGGAGCAGGACCAAGCGGGCAGGAAGGCAGCGCTGGGAGGTTGGCTGAAACTTCCGGTTCACACTCACATCCTGGATTTGTTTGCCAGGCCCTAGGCCGCCCCCTGATTGCCCGGGGTTCTAGGGCTCCAGCCAGCCAGCCCGTGCCCCAGACCTGCCCTGGTGAGGGGAGGAGCTGGGGCAGTAGAGGTAACTCAGCGGAAATGGTGCTAAGTCCCTCCTGAGGGAATGGGGGCGCTGACCTTCTGCAGAGCGCAGCCTAGAAGGGGCAGCAGGAGGCAACCACACTCCGCTGGAGGTCCAGTCCTGGGAGACCACACCTAGATGGCCTTCCCCCCACAGCACTAACATTAACATCCCTCAGACTCACTACCTGGTTCATGTCCCCCTTCATCCCATCACAGGTGGCAAAACCAAGGCCCAAGAATCTGCCCACAGCCATTGGGGCAATCAGAGGCATGAGGGCCAGATGCAGGTTTCCTTCTGAATCTTTTCTCTTCACAAGGACCAACCCTTGGAGATGTAGACAGAGAGGCCTGAGTGAGGGGACCCCAGGGGGCCAGGAGCGTTACCTGGTCCAGACAAGCCAGATGGGCTATCCCTCTGTAGAGTCTAGGCCAGCCCTGAGGTCAGGGCTGGGACAAGTTTATAGACAGAGAAATAGAGACTCAGGTGTAAAGAGCTTTTGCCTTGGGTCACACCAGACAGGGACCCTACACACCACTGCCTCCTGCCAGCGGCCTGGACCTCTCACCCCCGAAGTGGACTCAAGAAGCCATGGTCCTTGTGGCCTGGATTCTGGGTCCCTCGGGCCCCACATCCAGCCTGCAGTCCTAGGAGACAGTCGGCCAGCCTCTTCACAGAGGGCCAGCTGATCTGGTCATGAACTTCCCCCTAGTGATGAGATCAGGGGTACACAATAGTCCATTGTACCCAGGGCACACCTGAGCCAGGAGCATGAATCTAGGCAGGTGCAGGGAGGGAGGCCGATGCTAGATGAAGAGGAGGGGGGCATTACCCTGAGATCCCTCCCTGCTGTGAAAGCAGAGGAAAGTGGGAGCCTAGGTGCGTGACACAGAGTCTGGGGGACACCAGGCTCTCAGCTCCCGCAGGACACCGGGGTGGGAGTCATTCCCTTCACCTTCTGAGGCCATGTGAGGTAGTCTCTGAGACAAGACAGGGAGCTCAGGAGGGAAGGGCCTCCCTCCACCCCTTTCAAACATCCCTTCTATCTCACCTCCCCTATCCCCTCCCCCTGCATCCAAGGCAAATCTTTTCTTCTGGCTGGACCCCCAGATCCACCCAGGGGCGGGGTAAGGGCCTCCTAGGATCAGGGTCAGGGAGGAGCTCATCACTGCCGCGCACTGATGCGGAGTAGCTTGAGCTGACTCAAATCGGACCAAAGTAGGGACGCCCCCTACCTCTCACCCCCAACGCCCGCCTACTGGCAACCACCCCACCCCGCAGCTCACTCAGACCCTTCGGCCCTGACCACCCAGTAGGGCCGCGCGCACAGGAGAGTCAAGCCCAAATGCAAACTAAGCCTTCCTGCCCCTCCCAACCCAACAAAGTCTTTCATTTATTTTCCGAGCCTCAGTTTCTCCACCTGTAAAAGAGGGTCGGTGTCCGGCCGTCTCGACCTGGGACCCTCTCCTCATCAGGCACAACCGAGGTTGCGCGGTCCCCACCCAAGAAGCTCTTGTGAGATGCACGCCCGCGGGGGTCATCCCCCAGGTATAAGCGCCTGAGGCGCCGAAGGCACCGGCGGGCCGGGGGCGGCGCACACGTGTGTGCGGAACCCGAGTCCGCTCGGCGCGCGCGTGCATCTACGCGGCCCGGGGAACGGGGGCGCAGGTGCAGCCGCAGCGGGGCGCGCGGAGCTGGGGGCACAGCGGGAGCGGCGCGGGGCGGGCTCACCTGAGCGTAGTAGAGCAGCCACAGCTCGTACAACCGCTCCGAGGCGGCCATATCCCGGCCCGGCTCCGGCCCTGCTGCGCGCCACCTGCCGCCGCCGCCTCCTCCGCGCCGCCCGCGGGTTACCCTCGGCCAGGCCCATGGGCGGAGGGCGTCACTCCGGGGCGGAGCGGCGCGGTACTACTCGGGGAAGTAGTACTGGCCCCCGCCGCGCTAAGCCACCCAAGTCCGCACGCTCCTCCTCCTCGCGGCCGGCCGCCGCCCGGCTTCCTGCACTTAGCTGCCGCTACCACCGCCCCGCCTCTCCCGGGACCGTGCAAAGGGCGGGGAGCCCGGAGGGAGGAGGAGCTTGAGGTCAGGGCGGTCCGGGAGGGCGCCCAGCAGTCCCGCCTTCAGCAGTGCGCGCCCTGCACTGCGCCTCCGGAAGGGCCGATCTGAGCCTCCTGGGTGTGGGTCGGGGTCAGGTATTCCAAACTTGCCCCCCTCACAGTGCGCAGGGCTGGAATTGCCTCCCTTCGTGCAAGGATGGGGTCTCCGTCTCCCGGGGCAGGAGGGGGGGGGGCAGGGGCTGCGGGCCGCGTTCAGATGGCCAGAGTCCTTCAACAAATGGTAACAACAACCAGCGGCCACTTGTAGAGTTTACCACGTGCCTGGTGTTGTTCTAAGCGCTTTAATGGGGAGACCGACATGCCACGTTTTTGCTTCTACTGTTTGTGGAGCAGGATGGGGACATCAGAGAGCAGTGCCCTTCATCCGTCCTGCAGATCCCTGGGAGATTTAAGCAATCCTCACGGGTTCCCTCTTCTAAGAAGCCTTCTAGATGCTCCCGTAAAGGCATCCTCCACTTTAGGGCCCAGCACTGGTCTTCACATCTTTTGTTTTCTTTAACCTCAAGAGGTTAAAGGCAAGAGGATGTCTCATGCCTCTGTTTTACAGATGGAAAACTGAAGCCCAGATGGGCCAAATGAGAATTATTTGGGTAGCCGGGGACAGTGTGGACAGGGTGGACAGGGATGGAGGCCTGACTGACTCTTTGCTGGCCCACTGCCATCATCAACCCCGGGACCTCTCCCTGCCCCCTCCCCTGGCCAGCCTGCCAGGGAGGTGAGGGGCCACCTGGTGTTGGGCAAGGGTCAGGCCCTTTGTTGGAGTCAGGGAGAAATTTGTGGAGCCCAGAAAGGTACTCTCAGGTAGAAGAACTGCAGTCTGGACTCTCCCAGACCTTGAGTGGCCAAGAGAAGACAGACTCTTTCCCAGTTCCCATCCTTTTCTGTCCTCCTGACTTCTTCTTGGGTAGCCGCTCCACTCTGGCCTTTTTTCCTGCCCTGTGCATCCTACCTCTAAGCTGACATTTCCTGAGCACCTGCTACCTGGTACTCCCTGGGACCCTGGTACAGGTTCTAACGGTTCACCCCTCTGGATGTGGGGGAACAGGCACCAAAAGGCCCTGGCTAGTGAGGTTAAGAGGGTCATTTTGGAGGGGCTGGACAGATGTCTTGTGGCACAGGGGCCTCTGAAAGGAAGTGGGAGGAGTGGGCATCCACCTGCTACCAACCCGGGAATGGAGACCCTAAGCAGGAGACAGCTTTGCTAGGAGACAAGTCATGGTATGTGTTGGGGGAGGGAGACATGGCCTCCAGGTGGCTTTGGGGAACTTGGCATCCTGTAGGAAGATCTTAACTTCAGCCAAAGTGGTCTCCGGCTTGTCAGGACATGCTGGTTAATGCAGGAAAGAAGACCCTGGCAGCTCCTGCTGGCGAGCAGTGTAACTCTTGCCTACCTGTTGCAATCAAGGCCAAATCAACTCTCAGTAGTTATCAGGAACTAAGCTCAGGGGGTTCCTGGAGGCCCACTGGGCCCACTTTGGGGGTTTGTTCTTCTCCAAGTTAGGTAGTCTGACTCTGAGTACTTTGCTGCTCCGGGGGGGCTTGGAGGTGGGAGGGCATCACCCATGAGCCTGGAGGAAACGGCCATCCAGCCAAGCCCTGCACTGCACATGCTTTATCTGAGCTGAGAGCAGATACAGAAGGGCCTAGGGGCCCATGAACAAGTGCATCCAGGAAGTCACTGACACCTGTAGAGGAAGGAAGACGCAGATCTTTTATTAAACTGAGATGGGGTCAGGGAAGACTTCTTGAAGGCATTCCGGCCTTGAAGAATCTGGACAGGGGACAGGGTTGGGTCAGTGCATTCCAAGCGGGGGTGTGGAGTGAGGGGCGTGGTTGGCGTTTGCTTAGGCAAAAGCAGAGCAATCGACGCGCTCTATCCTCCTTCACTCAGGTCTGATTCCACTTGCTGCTTTCTCATTGATGGGCATTGGACGAATCGAGCCTTACGGCCTTTCTCTTTACCGTGCCCTCCCCCCCAGGCGAGGCTAGTTGCGGGGAATAGTGGGGCGGGCCCTGCTATAGCAACTCAGTATTGATTGGCTTTCAGGACTTCCTGATCTCCCGTTCTCGTCACTGGATTGGCCGCCAGAGGTTCATCTACTCCCGGGGCCTGCGCGATGCAGGACGAGAGAAGAGGAGGGTGGGCAACATGGCGGCTACTGCGGCTGGTGTGGGCCGGCTAGAGGAAGAGGCCTTGCGGCGAAAGGAACGGCTGAAAGCCCTAAGGGAAAAAACCGGGCGCAAGGTGAGGAATGTAGAGTGAGGGCCGTGGCTGAGGTAGCCAGTATTCGGGTCCAGAACAGGGACGAGAGGGCAGGGGACTACTAGGAAAAGGCAGCTGCGGGTGACGCGCATGTGCGCGCGGGTGGTGCTTGCGCGAGGAGTCGGAGCCCGCCTACCAGGTGTAGTGGTTAGCTGCCTGGGACTCTTTTGGCGCTGGTTCCCCGTCGCCGCGCATGCGCGAGGTGGGGACGGAGGATTTTGGTTTCTTTCTGGTGTTTGTCTTATGCGTCTCCAGAGCAGTTTCGAAGTTTTGGGTTCTCGTTGTATTAGGCGTAATTTTTTCGCTTTTGAGCGCCCTGAATCATCCGCTTTCCCCCACGACCCAGACGGCCTTCCAGCCTGGTGAAATTCAGTGAATGTGGCAGACCCTCCCTGTCCGCCACCACACCCTGGGCCGGGCAGTACGGGATGGTACTCTCGGGACCCAGCTGGAATTTGAGAACAAAAGTGCAAAAACAAAGACCCATTTCTAGGTCACGGTGCACCTCAGGGAAAGAGGAGGGCACTTAGTTGTTCCTAGGCTACTTCTCTGGGGATGGACCTCCTAATCCTATTAGTTACCAAACTTGGAAGCCTCTTTCTTGCTTTTGTTTGACACCAAAATGGTCCCATTCCATTTCCACCTCCTTGCTCTCTCCGAGTAATCAGGAGGAAGGAGAGCTCTGAAGTTCATTGCCGGTGTGCAAACCCTGGCCTTGTCACTTGGGGCTGTGGGACTTGGGACAAATTGCTTCATATCCATGAGCCTGTTTCTTCATGTCCGCAGTGGAGGATAAGAAGTCCTCTATATTAATTCTCGTTGGGTTATTTTGAAATCTGACAGGGTCCTCCGAATGAAAGCACTAGAACCCACAGAGGGTGGAGCCTGTCAGTTCCGCTGTTGTTGGATGAGCAAAAACTGTTAATTCTACAAAATATAAAGGCTAGTAAATATCTAGACCTTGGATGGATGAGGGAAAACGGACTCAGCTTTCCAACTTTAGAGAGTCAGGCTGGTCAGTCAGGCCTGTGTTTCCTTTCTGCATGGCCACCCTGTGGGACAGTGAAAGGGGAAGTAATAGTGATAGCTAGTTGGATTGGCTTCTGCTTTTGTTGGCATGTTGTTGGCCCTGTCAGAGGGTTCTGTCTCAAAACTGCCTGGCGGAGGGAAACTCAGCCCTCAGCTTTTCAGTGGCTAGCCAGCCTGTGCTGTTGGTTGGGATTTGGGGCCCAGATTACTGTGACTGGGCTTGAGGTCAGAATACAACGGATAACATAGCATCCTTAGGGCCTGTTGCTATGGGAAGGATGCGCAGGCCATCAGGAGAACTGGCCTTTAAAGACGGATTCTCTCAAAGGGCTGAAAATATGGCCCGATGGTTACTTTTTCCCTATCTTTTTTTATTGTGGCAGAATGTATGTAACATAAAGTTTACCATTTGAAATATGTTCATAATGTTATATAACCGTACCACTATGTTCAGAGCTTTTTCACCATCCCAAATGTACACTCTGTACCCATTAAACAGTAACTCCCCACCTAGCCCCTGACAACCACCATTCTATTTGACTACTTTCTTTGACTGGCTTATTTCAACCAGCATAACTTTTTTTTAAAAAAAGATTTTATTTATTTACTTGTCAGAGAAAGAGGGAGAGAGAGCACAAGCAGGGGGAGGGGCAGGTGCAGGCACAGGGAGAAGCAGCCTCCCTGCTGAGCAAGGAGCCTGATATAAGGCTTGGTCCCAGGACCCTGGGATCAAGTCAGACGCTTAACTGACTAAGCCACCCAGGTGTCCCCAGCATAACATTTTTAAGGTTTATCCATGTTGTAGCATATGTGAAATTTCATTCCTTTTTAAAGCTGGATCATACTCCTTTGTACTATACCGTATTTTATCTGTTTGAGGTTGCTTCTAACTTTTGGCTGTTGTGAGCCATGAATGTATAAATAAATATCTGTTTGAGTCTCTGTTTTCAGTTCTTTTGGGTGTGAACCCAGAAGTGGAAATTTTGGATTATAGAGCAGTTCTGTGTTTAACCTTTGAAGGAACTGCCATGTTGTTTTCCACAGCAGCAATGGACATGGATTCCCGTTTTTCTACATCCTTGTCAACACTTGGTATTTTCTGTTTTGTTGATTATAGCCATCCTATTGGGTGTGAAGTGGTATCACATTGTAGTTTTGATGTGCATTTCCGTAGTGATCAGTGAGTCATGTTGAGCATCTTCTCATGTGCCTATGGCCATTTGTATATCTTCTTTGGAGAAATGTCTGTTCATGTCCTTCCCCTGCTGCCATTTTTCTTTTAAAGATATGTTTATTTGGGAGAGAGAGAGAGTTTGCGCACACGAGTGGGAGGAGGGTCAGAGGGAGAGAATCTTCAAGCAAACTCTACGCAGAGTATGTGGGGCTACAACCCATAAGGTCATAATCTGAGCCGAAACCAACCAAAAGTCCAGTGCTTTACTGACTGAACCACCCAGGCACCCCTTCGCCCATTTTTTAATTGACTTTTGTTGTTGAGTTGTAGGAGTTCTTAGTATATTCTGACTATTAATCCCCTATCAGATATGGGATTTGCAGATGTTTTCTCCCAATTCCATGGTTGTCTTTTCACTTTCCCAATAATGTCCTTTGTTGCATAAAGTTCTTAATTTTGATAAAACACAATTTATTTTTTCTTTTGGTGCGTCTGCTTTTGGTGTCATGTCTGAGGAACCTTTATCAAACCTTGGATCCTAAAGCTTTTCCCCCATGTTTTACCTTAAGAGTTTTATAGTTTTAGCTCTTATATTTAGGTATTTGATCCATTCCGAGTTAATTTTTATGTAGGTATAATGTAAGTGTCTAATACAGTGTCTGGCATGTGAATATCCAGCTTTCCTAGTACCATTTGTTGAAATAACTGTCCTTTCCCTATTGAATGGTCTTTCCTATTGAATGTCTGTTCCCTGTTGAATGGTCCTTTCCCTACTGAATTGTTCAAAATCATTTCACCATATCTGTGAGAGTTTATTTCAGGACTCTATTTTTCTCTTGGTTTATATGTCTGTCATTATGCCAGTGCCATACTGTTTTGATTACTATAGCTTGTTGTAAGTTCTGAAATCAGAAAGTATGAATCCTCTTAGTTCTCTTTCAAGATTGTTTTGGCTTTTTGGGATCCCTGAGATTCCATATGAATTTTAGAATGGATTTTTCTGTTTGTGCAAAGAACGCTGTTGAGATTTTGATATGGATTGTACTGAGTCTGTAAACAATTTTGGGGAGTATTGCCATCCTAACAATATTAAGTTTTCTAGTCAATGAGCATGGGATGTCTTTCCATTTAGGTTGTTAATTCTTTTTAAAATTTATTTATTTGACAAGAGAGTGAGAAAAGGAGAGCACAGGTGGGGTAAGGGTCAGAGGGAGAAGCAGACTCCCCACTGAGCAGGGACCCTGATGCAGGGCTTGATCCCAGGACTCCAGGATCATGACCTGAGCCAAAGGCAGATGCTCAACCAACTGACCCACCCAGGTACCCCTTAAGTTGTTAATTTTCATTTAAGTATTTAATTTTTTTTTAGCAGTGTTCTCTAGTTTTCAATGTACAAGCCTTCAGCTCCTTGGTTAAAAATATTCCTAAGTATTTTATTCTTTTTGGTGCTGTTGTAAAGGAGATTGTTTTCTTAATTACCTGTTCAGATTGTACATTGTTAATACATACAGAAATGCAACTGATATTTGTCTGTTGATTTACAAAATTGACATCCTGGAACTTTGCTGAATTTGTTAATTATTCTAACAGTTTTTTCATGGACTCTAGATATTTCTACATATAAGATCATATCATCTGTGAACAGATAGAATTTTACTTCTCTTCCAATTTGGAAGTCTTTTCTTTCCTTTTCTTGCCTGATTGCTCTGGCTAGAACTTTTGAGTATCATGTTGGCTAGAAGTTGTGAAAGCAGTCATCCGTGTTATGTTCCTTATCATGGAAGAGCTTTCAGTGTTTCACCATTGAGTGTGACATTCACTGTGGGTTTTTCGAATATGGCCTTTATCATGTTGAGGAAGTTTCCTTCTATTCCTAGCTTGTTGACTTTATATCGTATCTCACATACTCTCATAACAAAGAGAGTTGATTTTTGTCAAATGCTTTTTCTTCATCAATTGAGATGATCATGTGATTTACCCCCCCACCCTATTATTATATTGCATTAGTTGGTTTTTGTATGTTGAACCATTTTTGCATTGGAGAGTGAATTCCCCTGGTCTTTGGTCCTTGATGGATTCAATTTGTTAGTATTAGAATTCACCAGTAAAACTGTCTGGCCCAGGGCTTTTTTCTTTATTAGGAGGGTTTTGATTACTTACTCAGTTTCCTTATTAGTTACAGATATATTTAAATCTTCTATTTCTTCATGAGTCAGTTTAGGTACATTGTGTGTTTCTAGGATTTTGCCCATTTCATTTAGATTTTCTAATTTGTTGGTGTATTGATTGCTACTTTAATTGGCTTTAATCTTCCCATTTCTGGCTTCAGAAAGCTCTTGGCCATGAACTCATTTCTAAAAAAAATGTGCAGCCGGAAATCACGTGGCTTCTATGTTGGAATTGAGAGTTCACTGGCCTTTGGATTTCCTTTCATTCTTTTTAAGGAAGAGTTATTGTGAAGCCACATTTTTGCTCCATTAGAAGTCTTCTCCTTTCCTGTTGCATCTTTCCTATTCAGGAGCTCCTGATTTTTCTACTTTCTCTAGTCCTTTTGTTACAAAGGGGAAGTTAGAATTTTTTGTTGACTCTTCAGTTTCCAGGCTGTGGTTATCAGTGGGTGGATCAGTGGCAGGTGATGAATTGTTGTTTGGCTTGGTTGAAAGTGGGTTATTGGAGCTGGTAATTCCTTCCTTCTGCGGACGTGTACCAGGTACGGCCTGGGCACCAGTCGTGAGGCTCTAGAGGTATAGTGCTGAACAGAGCAGACAGAAGTCTCTGCCCTGAGCAGCTGGCAGTCAGCTGGGGTGACAGAGGGTCAGGCAACATAGGTAGTGTTAGATAGAGAAGGTGCAAGGAAAGGAAAGAAGGAAAGTGAGGTGGGGAGTACCTAGTGCTCCTGATTTTCTCTGTAGCTCCTAATGGTTTAATTTTCTTTATTAACAGTGTTTTCAGATTTGACATAGAAACAATGCCAGCTCCCTGCTTTATCTTGTCTAGGTCTTGATACAAACCTGAGAAGAAGGCAAGAGGAGGGTTAATTTAGGGGCACCTGGGTGGCTCAGTCAGTTAAGCAGCTGTCTTCAGCTCAGGTCCTGATCCCAGGGTCCTGGGATCGAGCCCCAAATTGGGCTCCCTGCTCAGCGGGGAGCCTTCTTCTCCGTCTCCCACTGCCTGCCGCTCTGCCTACTTGTGCGCACACGCTCTCTCTCTCTCTCTCTCTCTCTGTCAAATAAATAAATAAAATTTTCAAACCAAAAAAAGGAGGAGGGTTAGTTTATAGATGGAAGCACTGAGGCTAATAAATGTGAGGCGGTTTGCCTGAAGTCACATAGCTAGGAGGCACCCAAGTGCGTGTTATCTTAGGAGAGGCCATGAGAACAGGTGGTGACTCTCTTTGTGTACCGACTTGGACTGGCTGCCCAGATGCAAGGTAGGGGAGAGACTGGAGGAACCAGTTGTATACTTTCTAATACCCTTTGGTTTTGTGAATTACGCGCTCAAGAACATAACAAAACAAGAAACAACAGTGGTAAAAGAGGATAGGCCCCAAGTCCAGTCTGCCCTGATGTGCATGTCTTAATCCCCTGTGGATCCTGATCTGGTCCTCCTTTCCCCTGATGGGGAAGGGGATACCCTGATTTGCCACAATTTTGTTTTGTTTTTTATCTTTCGATGGTGAAATACATATAACATAAAATTTTCCGTTTAAGCATTTGTCATTAGGATATTTACGTTGTGTGTCATTAGGATATTAGCGTTGTGCAACCATCACCATGATTTCCAAAACTGTTTCATCACACCAAACAGAAACTCTACCCCCACCAAGCGGCGGTTCCCGGTTAGCCTCACCCGAGCCCCTTGCAACCACTCATCTGCTTTCTGTCTCCATGAGTTTGCCCATTCCAAGTACTTCGTGTAAGTGGGGTCTTAACAATATTTGTCCTTTTGTGTTTGGCTTACTTCGCTTAGCAGAAGCATCAGTTTTTCAGGGTTCATCCACATTCAAGCATGCAAGAGCCTTTCATTCCTTTTTAAGGCTGAATAATATTTCGTTGTAGGTACACACCACATGCAGTGGATGTTCATTCCTCTGTTGATGGACACCTTTTGGCTCTTGTCACTAATGCTGTTATTGGCATATTGGTGTACTTATCGGCTTCACAAGTATTATTTGAGTTCCTGTTTTCAGTTCTTTTCGATATATACAGAAGGGGTGGGATTGCTGGGTCAGATAGCCATTCTGTGTTTAATTTTTGGAGAAACCACCGAACTGTTTGCCACAGTGGGTGTACATTTTCCACTACCACCAGCAGTGCACGAGGGTTCCAGTTCCCTTACATCCTTGCCCCACAATTACTTTCCTTAAAAAAAAAAAAAATTATAGGATGGGTGCACCTGGGTGGCTCAGTCGGTTAAGCGTCCAACTCTTCATCTCAGTGCAGGTCTTGACCTCAGGGTGGTGAACTCAAACCCTGCATTGTGCTCCCATGCTGGGCATGGAGCCTACTTAGAAAAAAAATTATAGGATGTGAGGGCAATCTGGCTGTAATATCTGTCGCCTCATTGATCGCCAGGGTTGATTCAGCTGATCTGGGTGACTAGGCTGGTGTCCCCTTCCTCCCTCACTGCTCTACCTGTGTCCTTAGACTTCAGATGCGTCCACATGAGGTGCTCTATGGGGCGGTCTGCCTTTCTTTTAAAACAAAGTAAATCATAGCTGTCCTAGTAGGAGTGAAGTGGTCGCTCATTGGTGTTTTGATTTGTATTTCCCTGATGATAAGTGCTTTTAAGCATCCAATCATGTGCTCATTTGCCATTTGTATATGTTCTTTGGAGAAATATTTATTCATATTCTTTGCCCATTTTTCCATCAGGTCGTTTGTCTTTCTGTTCTTGAGTTGCAGTTGAATTCTTTATATATTCTGGATATTAAACCGCTACTAAGTAGGGGACTTCTGGGTATTTTCCCCCCATTCTGTTCATTCCCCCCATTCATTCTCTTGGTAGTGTCTTTTGATGCACAAAGATTTTTAAATTTTGGGAAAGCCCAGGTTATCTTTTTTCTTGTAAGAGTGCTTTTCGCTTCATATTTAATCTCTGCAGTTCCTGAGGGATGTTTCTGTGAGGGTCAGTGCCTGAGAGAAAGACAGTCAAAGGTCTTAAGTTTGAGTTACTTTTCCAGCCCAGTCATTTCTTGGGAGACCGAGGAGTGGTGAGGCTGGCAAGGAAATAAAGCCGGCCTGCTGCGGGCAGACAGGGAGCAAGGAGGCCCCTCCCTCGGGTGGAAGGGGCCCCCTGCTTTTAGCTCCGTCATCTGATGTGAAGATGTGACCCCTGTAGGAGGGACTCCAGGGCCCAGCACTTTCTCAGCCCGCTCCTGCCGTGGGAGAGTCCCTGTCTGCCCCAAGGGGATGGCTCCTTGCCAGTCCCCTAGCACTCAGCGACATGTCCCTCACTGATACCTGCCACGCACATGGTTTTGCTGGAGGCATGGAAGATCTCATGCCTGGCATTGGCATCCGTCCTGGTGCCAGCTTCCTCTCCTCCCTGCACTGCACTATGAGCTCAAAGTAGTGATCGTCTAGAGGAGCCCGTCCTGACATTGTGACAAACAGAGATGAGATCCGGGCCATGAGGTTTCCACACACTATTCTGCAGTCAAGTTCGGTTGTAGCTGTGTGGCGGGCAGTCTTACAGAGTACTTCCTCGTCAGCGTACCTGGCTGATCCCGAGGGCTGACATTCCGAGGGGCTGGGATGCCCAAGGTCGAGGAGTGTAAGTGACGTCGGGATTCCAGCACACAGGACCCCTGGAGGAGGGGGATTCTCTGCAGGGTGCAGCAGGCCTGTGGGTCAGCCAGTCCTGGTGACAGGTGGGAAGAGCACGTAGACTGCCAGACTGTGCTGCTGGCAGTCATTTCCTGGGAAAGCCAGGCTGGTCCTGGGGACGCTTCACGAGAAGGCAGAGCGGGCTTTGGGCTGACCTGTGGAGGATGGGACCGGGAAGCGCATATTGAGGTAGCTGGAAAGGAGTGTTCCAGGGGTGCAGCTCAGAGGTGGGAATGTTCGGTGGGCCCAGAGGGGATGGTCAGGGATGCTCCAGAGGGTTTGGCGGCAAGCAGTTGGCAGCGATCAGGGTAGGGATAAGGTCTAAAGGGGCTGCTGGGTGCTCCGGTGGCCGAGTTCTGCAGGAGCCCAGCCTTACTGCAGGGAGGGCAGCCACCCACACTTCTGTGTTGTTTCGGAACCTCATTTCTTGGGGCTCCTCCCGAAGTTCCAAGCTGGGTGAGTTGGGAACCGTCCCAGGCTATGTAGACGAAGCTCCGGGGCCTCTGTCTACAGCGCCGCCCAACAGCGCGGTGTGAGGCCACTTTGTCCTGCTCCGACCTCTTTCTCAGCAGCCAGAAGGAGGCTCCTGAAGGTTGTTAACTTGGCCCAAACACTTGCCCTTGGCTGTCGGCTTTCGCCAGCATCTAGCCTGGATTGAGCTGCCTCCTTGAGCCCGGGGACAGGGAGGGTGGTCAGCCCCAGCCCCTCTGGGGCTGCTCCAGGGCCCTGGCGCTGGCTCCGGCTGTCAGCTAGCAGGCTGTGCTGCAGTTCCTGCTTCCCCCTGGCTCTCGGAACGGGACAGTGCCCTGCAGTTCTCTGTGGAACCTGTGCTGCCCGGTACCACAGCCAGGAACCACGTGTGGCCCTTTTACCCGTGAAATGTGATAGACGTGATGTTTCATTTTATTCTGTTTTACTTAATTTGTACTTAAACAGCCACACTTGGCTGAAGGTTGCGTCATTGGACAGCGTGTCTCTGGAGACCTTGCTCCCTCTCGCCCATCTCGTACGACACCGTGTCTCTGCCTGAGCTCTCATTTATCGAGAGCTGTGAAGGAGAGGGTAGGCGGAAACCCAGGTGACCCCGCGCTCAGGCTTGGGGAGCCTGGGGCTTCGAAGCTAGAGCAGAGGGCTTCAAAGTAGTCGGTCTTTCTGGCCAGCATCTCCAGCAGATGCTTGTTTCTGGCCTTCCGTGTGTCTATCTGGTAGGAGTTAAATGCTGACAGTTGTGATCCATACACTTGAGAAACGGGCAGTCTGGAGAGTGGGATCAGTGCCAAGGTAGAGGGCAGCTCATTGATAATCTTGGACTTGGATGCACCGGGGAGGGTCTTGGCCAGTGCGGGCTGAGGGTGGAAGGGAAGCTGAGGGAAGGGCTGGCCACTGTTGCGGGGACAGAGAGGAAGGGGCAGCGAGGTGTGGGGTGGTGGGGGTGGAGAAGAGCCCAGTGTTCTAGGGGAGGAGTCGAACTTGTCTGTGCCTGCTTATCCCTGAGGACATTGCCTCTGGCCTGGCTACATGCGGCTCTGTCCCCAGGCCCAACGGCCTGACGCCTGTCGGTGGAGGAGTCACTGCCACCATGTCGACAGCCTCTTACAGATCGGCTTTCATAACATTTACATGGCACTTTGTGATGGGATCTCCTGATTTGCTCAGTCCAGAAGCAGCCCTTCGAGGTAGGTTTAAAACAGTTTATCCCCGGGCGCCTGGGTGGCTCAGTGGATTAAAGCCTCTGCCTTCAGCTCAGGTCGGGGTCCTGGGGTCCTGGGATCGAGCCCCGCATCGGGCTCTCTGCTCAGTGGGGAGGCTGCTTCCCTACCCCCCCCACCTGCCTCTCTGCCTACTTGTGATCTCTGTCAAGTAAATAAATAAAGTCTTTAAAAAAAAATAAAAAAAATTAAAGTTTATCCCTATTTAATAGGCCAGGAGGCCTGGGCTGAGGGACCACTCATGGCTGTGCTTGGGGATGTTGCCGACCCTAGATGGTTCCCTGAGCCCTGGGCCCTGTATCCCTCTCCACTTGTCACCCCCAGGTGCTTGGGGAGAAGTAGCCCCCAGGACGGGGTCTTCTTCCCATCCACACACAAACTGCCATCAGGCCGCCTGGTGGGAGCTGGGTGGCATAGTGGGGAGCTCAGGCTTTGGAGTCAGATGGATCTGATTTAAATCTCAGCTCCATTCATCCCATCAGTGGGACCCAGGGTGGGTCTTTAAAACTCTTTACCTCCCTAGCCTTGTCTCTAAAATCAAGACTTGGCTTCCTACCTTATCAGTAGCTGGAAGAACAGAGAAAGATGTCTGTGAAGTGGCTAGTTCAAGGTCTTGCCTGTGGGCCTCTTATAAATATAGGTGTATGTCTTTTCTCACCCACCCTGTTGAAGTGAGGAAGTCTAGGTGGTCCTCCAGCCCTTCCCGCTGGGTGACAGTGGGTGTAGCTGACCCTGTTTCCAAGGCAAGCAAAGAGAACATCTTGCCGGTCCCCTGGCTTTCCTCAGCCTAGCCGTGCTTCCTTGAAGGTGGAATTCACTTGACGTACAAAGTGTTACATCAACAAAACAGTGGATTGCAGAGCCACAGCCACGGTGGGGTGTGTGTTCCCCATTTCTCCCCAAGACTGACCTTCTGTTCCCGAGCTCTGCTCAGACCCTGAGGTCTGGGAGCCAATGAGAGGGAGAACCTTGTGGGTGGGAAACTGGGGACTCCCAGCGCAGACAGACACCTGTTGACAAACCAGTGTTGCAACTTCTCTCTGAGTCATCCCTTTGGAGGCCTTGACTTGTTCATGTGTGAAATGAAGGTGTTGGATCAGTCCGGGGTTCTCAGACTTACCTGTGCGTCAGGATCACCTGGGGCGACCTACGCATTCTTTTCTCTGGCTCCTCCCCAGATCTCCTGTAGGGAGGAGGTAGGGAGCCTGGAAATCATGCAATTTTGGAAAGATTCGCAGATGATTCATTTTCCTGCACGTCTCTGATCACTTCCCTGACATTCTCCCTTGACAAAAGGAAGTATAACACCTCCTTTCCCTGGAGCATGAGTTGCTCATGCTCACTGCAGGACCTCTGCCACCACCCATCAAAGAAGTATTTTTTGAGCACCAGCTGTGTGCTGGGCCTGGGGATCCAGATTGTGAATCAGACCGCCCCTCTGCCTCTAGAGGCTTCTGTGGGAGGGGTGGATAAAGAGTGTATACTAGTGAGCAGGGAGGAGAGTGTTGGGAACTTGGGAGTGCTGGTGTGTGTGTGTGTGTGTGTTTTGAAGGAGGGCTGGTGCAGCTGGCCTATGACAGGAAGGCCGCTCTGAGTGGGAGGCTGGAGATGGTGGTGGTTGCAGGGGAGGGATGGGATGCCAGGTCTAGGGAAGAGCATTCTAAGCTGAGCAGAGCACTAGCTTGGCATGTTTGAGGGAGAGAAGGAGCCCCTGCATGGCAGGTGTCAGGTGAAGGTTAGGGAGTGGGGAGGGGATGGGAGTAGAAAGGCCCTGGCCGGCTGTGGCCACAGGGGCAGGCTCTTGCTCTAGGGGAGCTGGGGAGCCACTGGAGGCCTGAGTGCTGGGTCTTGCCCTCAGTGTGTGTGGAGGCAGGAGGCTGCCACATTCGCTCAGCTGTGAGGCTGAGGCATTCAGAATTATGGGACGTCCCGGCGGGTGGACTGTGGGGGCAGGCGGGCTGGGGGGTGTGGCAGGGCCTGTTCCCAAAATGAGAGGTGCAGGGGGAGTGGTTTTGAAGGGGAGCCAGGAGTCTGGTGAGGGCCATGTTGGGCCTGGCTGTTGGCCATGTGAGTAGAGAGAGCCTGTGAGGCGGGCATTGGGACTGCAAGGAGAGGCTTGTGTGGGTAGAAGCTGAAGCCCTGGGGCCAGATGAGGTCCCCTGGGGCCAGGGTTTAGACAGCAGAGAAGGAGGATCTGGAACGTCCAGCGCCCAGGGGCTCGCCCTGCAGCATGCAGGAGGAAGGGGCGCAGGAATCGGGGGAGACGGGGACTGAGAAGCTGGGTGAGGACTGGAGTGGGTGTGGGCCGTGAGCTTGGCCCAGCTGTTTGCGGGCAGCACGTGTGCAGGGAAAGGTGCTGGTGGGGTCCCGGCCCCAGCCACCCTGTGAAGTGCGCCTTTGCACCGCTTGGAGGCCTCACCAGCCCTCGCCTGTGAGACCCACTGATGTCAGGAGAGGCAGCCCGGCCAAGGCTGTGCCCTTGAGGCTTTGTTCTGTGGGCTGGGCGGCGTGGCGGAGCCGGTAGCCTGCTGCTCCCTTTCTGTTGGGTGTTTGGCCCCCGCCCGCTTCCCTGCAGGTGGGCTGCTCCCGTCTGAGCCGGACGCGGCCCTGCATCAGGTGCAGCTTCATTCCGGGTTCCCTGCCCCAGGGCCTGTCGCAGAAGCGGCTTTGGCCACCCCTGCTCCATGGGCTTCAGGACCAGTAGGTAGATAAGTGTCTTCCTGCTCCTGGGCCTTAGGAGACATAGCCAGAAGTGACCACAGTAACCCCTGCCTCCCAGGACGAAGATGAAGGGAGATGGTATGTGTGGACGTGGAGAATGGGAAGTGGGGATGTGCAGTTCTCTTTCCTGCTGTTCTTTCTTCTTACCCCTGGGAAGGGGCCCCTTTATTTTACAGATGTGACAGTAGAGACCTAGACAGTGGCACCCAGGGCCTACTCCCTGGCCCGCGGACCTGGGTCCCCTTCCTGGAGCTGGGCTCTGGGGAGCCCCCACCTCCTGGATCCCATGTGGTACTGACTTCTCTTCAGAGCGGTGCCGGGAGGGCCTTGCAGTGGGCCGCCGTACGGAGAAGTGGACCTTTCCTTCAGCTGGTCTCAGATCCTGGGGAGAACCTACTGGGTGGGCAGGGGGGCCTCCTTCTGAGTTTCCCTCAGAGGGCAGGGCTTCTGGAGGCAGATACATGCTGTTCTGGATCTCTCTCACCGTTTGGCTTGCCTGTGGTGGCCAAGGCAGCTGTGTGCGTGAAGCACCTCTGGACAGGAGGCTGCGAGTCCTTCCTTCTTGCTCCGCTCCTGACTCGCTGTTGAGGCCTCATGTTCCCCTTTGAGTGACTGCTGTGACGTGACAAGATGTCACCAGGTGTTTGCAAGGCCACGTTGATTGGACACAAGGGATTGTAAAGTGAAGGAATCTTGAAATTCAAGCTGGTTTTTAATCTATTAGCTTTTGAAACAGAAGAATTTTTGTGACCTTGATGGCAAATCCCTGGAGCCCGGAGGGCGGGAGGGACTGTGCTTACCTGCCGCAGCCATCTTCTGGGTGTGCTTGGGGGTCCTGAGGTCATCCTCTCTTTGAAGAGTGACTTGCTGTCCTCGAGACAGAATTCGTCCTCTCTTTAGATTTTAGTAATGTATTTTTGGTTTCTACATGGGCTTAAATTCTGTTTTTAACAACTCTGTTGTGGGATTAAGAAAACTTCCCTTTTCAATATGTGAAGAAAGGTAGACAGGTCAGCCCAGTGACTTTTACTAAGCGAACACAGATGTCATCAGGCATTCAGATCAAGAAACTGTGACAGCATCCAAGTTCCTTGCCCAGGTGCTCATGCTGCAGGAGTGATCACTTGGGACTTCTAACTCTGGAGGTTCGCTTCTTTCGACCTTTAGATAAGTGGGATCATACACTACATGCTCTTCTGGGATCTGGGTTCTTCCATTCCTTATTGTGTCTGTGAGCCATTGGGTGTGGCCATCAGTTCATTCTTCCTACTGCCCAGCACTGATTGTGTCAATATACAACATTAGGTCCGTCCCACTATAAAATTTCAGGCTGGGGCCATAATCTGCTATTCCCGGTCTCGTCTATGTGTTGGTGAACATGTGCTGGGTATATCCCTAGGAGTAGAATCGGTACGTCATAGGAGAGACATTACCATACAGCCCTCCCAGTGGCTAGTAAACCAGTCCACACTCCCACTGGCTGTAAAGTTCCTCTTCCACGCTCCTGCCTTGGTTAGTCTTTTTCAAGTTGGCACTGCTGGTGGAGGGGTAGTGTATCCCTTTGTGGTGTAAATTTGCATTCCCTTCCTAACTGAGGCAGTTGAGTCTCTTGTCAGGTGTTTATGTGAAGAACCTGCTCAGGCCTTTCTGCCTCCTGTCCATTTTTGTTGGGTTGCCTGACACTTTTTCCTGTTCGTTTCTAGGTGTTCTTTGACACCTGGGTAAGTCCTCTCTTCAGTATACATATTGCATTTTTCTCCCCCTCTGGGCCTTGACTCTTCATGCTTTTAATTGCATTCTTTGGTGAACAAAAGAAGTTCTTTATTTTTATGTAATCCAATTCATCAGGGTTCCCCCCCCCCCCCCGAATATCTTCTGTGTCCTGCTTAGGGAAATAGTTGTGTGCTCCTAGGTCATGATGACATTCTCTTATATTATATTCTAGGGGTTTTTTAAACATTTTTTATTTAAATTTGATTAATTAACATATAATATATTATTGGTTTCAGAGGTACAGTCCTATGATTCATCAGTCTTCTATTATACCCAGTGCTCAGTACATCACATGCCCTCCTTAATGTCCATCACCCAGTTACCCCATCCCTCCACCTACCTTCCCTCCAGCAACCCTCACTTCGTTCCCTGTGATTAAGAGCCTCTTACAGTTTATCTCCCACTCTGGTTTCGTCTTATTTTATTTTTTCTAGTCTATAAGTTTTATTATCTTACCTTTCTCCATTAGGTTTCCAGTCCATCAAGAATTTTTTTTTTAAGATTTTATTTATTTATTTGAGAGAGGAAGAGAGAGAGCACAAGCGTGGGGAGCGGCAGAGGGAGAGGGAGAGGGAGAAGCAGGCTCCCCGCTGAGCAGGGAGCCCAACTGGGGGCTCTATCCCAGGACCCTGGGATCATGACCTGAGCCCAAGGCAGATGCTTAACTGACTCTGCCACCCAGGCACCCCCAGTCCATCCAGAATTTATTTATTTTCGCATGGTGTGAGGTAGGCATCAAGATCCCTACCCCCCACCCCCCTGTGTGGATATCGGTAACTTTGCACTGTTCATTATTGGGCACTTATGTTTTAGAAAGAAGACTGTTTTCACGTGAATGGTTGGCACGCAGCCTCCTTGATAATATTGCTGACCTCCCCAATATTGCTGACATCTCCATGATCATTGTAGTTATTATAAAAGTAGTAGTGGTAGTAGCTTTTTTTTTTTTCTTTCCTTTTTTTTGGGATGTTACTCAGACCCAATACCTGCCAGCTCCTCCGTGGACAGGCAGCTCCTTACAGGCAGGGACAACTCTTACACTTACCTAACAGAGCATTCAGACATCTCCGAGTTCCCGTGGCAGTGGCCCCGTACTGGGTGTTCTGTGTCCCAGCACCCTGAGCCCCCCCAGGCTTTGCGCACCCCCTGGAGGACTTCCCTCGGGCTCGCAGGGAAGGCGGAGGTCCGCCACGCCAGCTCCTCCAGAGCCACTGGGCCCTGCCATCCAGGCCCCAGACCAACTGACTAGGGGTGTTCTGACCAGAAGTGCGAGTTGCCTCAAACAGTTGCTTCTAAGTCACTTGTTTCAGCCTTGAGCCATATGTGGTGAACAGACCCCCGCAGATGTCTGGGCCAAGTTCAGGCTGATCTGTAGCACCAAGTGTTGCCATGCAGGTTCCGAATGCAGTTCATGTTTTGTCCCAGGGCAAGATGTGACCCGTGTTTCACCTCAGGGTTGCGAGGACCGCTTCCCCAACCCACACGCTTCCCCACATGTCCCTGACAGGGTCCCCGCCTGCCCCCAAGCCACCACCAGCGTGCGTGTAGGTACACACATGGCAGTGTCCCTGCTCACTCCGGTCCCCACACACCACATGGCCACTCCTGCTACATGCACAGCCCCCAGTGCCCCCAGTCACCCCTACACACGCCCAGGCCTCCCCAAAACACACGCACATAAGGCCCCGTACTCACAACCCTCCCATACCCTCAGCACCATACCCCCCACACCCACAGCAGCTGGGAGGGGCTGTCATTCCGAAACCACTGCAGAGGTCCAGGAGACCCCACTGGAGAGCTCCATGTGGCTCAGTCCTGCTTCCTCCGGGCCCTTCCCTTAATCCTTGGCTCCCTGGCTTTCCCCGGGGTTGTTTTGGAGGGAAGCACCAGCTTGTACTCTTGAAAGAATTCCAAGAGGAAAAACGGTCACTGTGGTAACGACGCCCTGTGGGGAGTAAAATCCACACTCCAGAGCTGTTTTGATTCAGGCTTCTAAAGAGCAGCTCTGTCTGGAGAAAATGTGAGTGGCTGGAGCAGAAGACGTTTGTCCTTTCAAGGACAGCCCCTCCCACCCGTCTCCACACTGTGTTCTGGGCCGGGGACCACTAGATTTCTTGCATGGTCATTGAATCCTGAAGAAAGTGCACCTGCGTTTTGCTACCCAGGCGAGGAAGCCATCAGATGAGAGCAGAACTTTCCTGCCCTGAGTCCAGGAGCCTGGGACTGGTCAGGAGTGGGAGAGCGCGCTGGGTTCTCTGGGCTGAGGAGCAGATGACTGAGCCTTTCGAGCCCTTCTTGTGCACCAGCCAGCATTACTCTTCTGTTGAGTGCCTGCTCTGTGCCAGGGCCTGCGAAGGGCTTGGGGACTGAGGTCAGCCAGGGTGGACTGGGGCCCACTGGGGAGACTGGACCCACGTTCCACCAGCTATAATTGCAGCACAGGGCACTGCTGTACGCTGGGGGGGCAGCCCAGAACGGCGAGCGTCCTGAGAGAGGGCCAGTGGGTGCGTTTGTACACTGTAGTTCCCGGTACGCTGCACGGACAAGGAGGCTTCTGAACCTGCTGTGAATGCACTGACCCCACTTTATCTCCTTGGTTAGCTTCTGGCTCATGTCCCCACTCGGGCTCTGTGCCCAGACTGCACAGCTCTCAAGGCGGAGCCCGACCAGTCTGGGGTTCTGAACCTGATGGGCCTGGAGGAGGGACTGAGTGTAGGACATGGAAGGTGATAGTTCTTTGGAGGCGTGGGAGAAGAGGAGGGGCAGGGGCTGAGCAGGCGGGGCAGGGGAAGGAAGCCCCCTGCTCCCCCAGGCCCCCCACACCCTGTGGCTAGGTTTTTCTGACTTGGACTCACATTCTCTCTGTGCGTGTAGGGTCTACCTGAGGGCAGGAGCTGGCCTGTCCCCTGGGGGATGCTGGTGGCCGCTCGGGGTGACCGCAGGGAAGGGAAGAGGTATGCTCGTGGGGATCTGCTCTGTGACCCTTTTTGGCAGTAGGGTGGGGGGAATGAGCATGGCTTGGGGGGATAGGATGTCACAGGCCTCACGCTGAGGCCACAGGCCTCACACTGGGCTCCCCTGCCATCACCGTCCTCACTGTGGTTGGTTCCTGCCCGCTGAGGACCGACTCCGTGCCGGCCACCGCGCAGGGCTCCTCACGCCGCTCCCACTCTGTTTTGTCAGCTCCCTGTGGCTGACGAGAGTGAGACCCCGCAAAGCTCACTGTGGCCCAGGTCCGCCTCACCACACAGCCCAGCACGCTGGTCGCCCAGGTCCACTGTAGGACGGGGGCTGCTTCCTTGTGCACTTCTCTTTCTCAGCCCTTCAGCCTGGCACGGGGTTTAAAAAAGTGCACGTGGCTTCTCGAGGAGATATGTGTAGGTGAGGATTAAAAGACCTTGTTTAAGCAGTATTTCCTCCCACAAATAAATGTGCCAGTTCTGGCTTGTAGTTTAAATTTGATTTCAATTAGAATTTTATCACTTGTAGATCACACCAGAGAGGAGACAGCTGTCTTACCTTTACTTGTCCCCAGACTGTGACACTCTGAGAAGCAGCTGATCAGAGGTTAAAATAGCTTCTAGTCTCCCAGAAGCTTCAGCGTGCTTTTTTGCTCTGTGAACCTCAGGCTTGCCTGGGATTGATGCCCAAAACATTTGCTTTTCCAGCCTGGGAGCCTGTGTTGGGGTTCTGTACGTGGCATGCTTGACCCCACGTTGGGGTGGAGGGATGGGGAGACGGACCCCAGGGCGCATGAGCGGTTGGCCTTTGTGATGGACTTGGCAGGGATGCCGGGGCCAAGTACACAGAACAGTTGACACCCTGTGCCCGGCTTCTCCGTTTGCAAAGTGGGCATCAGAACCTTTGCTCTACTTGCGTCCCGGGGTCTCCCTGTGAATCCCATGAGCTGTGGGACCTAAGACGGCTTTGAGCTCTGAACACACCCACATACTTTGCTGTTAGGTTACTGCTCTAAAAGGTCATGTGTAGCCCGGGTACTTAGTTGCAAGCAACAGAAATCTATTCTGGCTGGTTGGTTTGTTGCTTGCTTGGTTGGTTAGTTTGTCTGTTTAAAAAAAGGAGAACCAGGGGTGCCTGGGTGGCTCAGTGGTTAGCATCCAACTCTTGATTTTGGCTTGGGTCATGATCTCAGGGTCATGAGATCGAACCCCACGCCGAGCTCTGCACTGAGCATGGAGCCTGCTTCAGATTCTCTTACTGTCCATCCCTCTCCTCCCCCTCTCTAAAAATAAGAGAGAGCGAGCGAGCGCCAGCCTTGGAGGTATGCAGCCAGAAAGAAGCCCCACATTTCTCAGAAGTGGTTCAGTGAGGAGGGCCTACTGCCTCCGGGCCTGACACTCTGCAGTCTGCAGCGTGCTCCTGGATTCTGGCCCCTCACGTGCATCCCCGCGCCCCCCAGCCTGCTGGCCTCCCTGCCACACCCTGCAGGGAAAGCCAGTGTGGGGCCCTTCAGCTGGCTCTTCCTTCCCCAAGACTCAGTCAGAGCGTCCTAAGTAAGGGAGGGGTGCGGGCCCCCCGTGGCCCACAGAGTGCTGGACCCTCAGGACCGACCAGCTTGAAGTCAGGAGACCCAAGGTCTGGCACTAGCTCTTCCCCTTCTCTCCCTGCACACTTTCCCTGCACCTCCTGCTGCCCTCAGGATGTTTCCCTTCTGTGAGCGCTTTCTCTGTGTTTCTTCCCGTCCTCTGCCTGTGCTGTGTCCAGAGCCCTCCCTGGTCGCCACAGGAGCCCTCAGGCAGCTTGGTGTGGCCTCGGCCAGGTCCCTTCCTCCCCTGGGTCAGCCTCTGTAAGGGAAGGGATGTGGTCTGACTCAGCCTCAGTTGGACCGTGTGGTGGAAGCGTGACCCCGGGGCAGGCAGGCCCTGAGAACATTCAGGCTTCCAGGTCTTGGCCTGCAAGATTCTGATTTGGTAACTTCTATTTATAACACATTCCGTGGGCCATTGGATCTAGTTCATCCCGTCCCAGATGTTATCGGAGGCCTTTGCAGCCCTGACAGTTTGTGGTTTTCTTTCTTTTCTCATTTGGTAAGAATGGATGAGGTGGCGCTTCTCTGGCTCTTGTACAGAACACACACCCAAACCTTCTTTGAAAGAGTTTTGGAAGCATGATGCAATCAGAAAACCTCTCGGTGCTGACCTATCTCTTATCAGCTGTGGGCCATTGAGAATGTCCCTTAGTGGTTCAGAACGTCATTGTGCTGCTGGGACAAAAATACCAGCCCCCTTTGAGGCTGAGGGTGGGGAGGGGCCCTGTGTGCATGGGAGGGAAGGGTGCGGGCTCCCTTCTGTGAGCACCACGGCGGGCGGGGAGTGGGGGGGGGCAGTGCGGGGAGCTGTCCGTCTGCACAGACTCAAAACAGCTGCCATCTGCCATCCCGGGACTGAGAAAGTGGCTCTCTTGACCCATATCCCACTCGTTTCTCCCTGGTTTTGACCGGTGACCCTTGCCCTTCCCATCCTGGTCCTTTCCTCATGTTCTTTACAAATAACACTCTAGTCCCTTTGTTGCCCCCTCCCTGTCTGTCCTCTGGGTTTTGCCAGCTTCTCAGAGCTGTGGGTGAAGTCGGTGGCGTCTGGGGCAAGCCTTCCCATGTGGGCTCCTCCTTCCCTCTCTGCAGGACACAGGGCTCAGGCTCCCTACACCTGCTCCTCCCAGTGACTCTAGCCCCACTACCCTGCCTGCTCTGCCCTCCCTGGACAGGCCATACTTTTTCCAGGTGAGTAAGGTTTCATCTCATCAGCCTTTAGTCACCGGCCATTCCCACAGCACCCAGGAAGCCACGGTGCTTCCTTGGGGCGTACCGTGTGGTGACTGTCAGTTCACGTGTCTTCTTCCCCTCTCATCTACCCTGAGCCCTGAAGGCCACAGTCATGGCTTCATCACTTTTCTGTCCACCTGGTGACGATATTTGAATGAAGAATGAAGCAACTGGACAGACACATGTGGATTTGAGAGTTGTCTGGGCTGAGATTTTTCTCAGGGAGCAGCCGACTTGCCTTTCCTTAAAAGTCTGTAGTCTGCAGCCAGACCCAACGAGTTGAACTTGACTGGGTGTGCAGTCTATCGAGACTGCGAAGTCTCCGAAATCAGTTGTTCGGGTACGGACTGGGGGCGCTTTGACCCCTGCCCACATGGCAAAGAGCTGCACACCTTGTCGATCACAGGCTTGGAGGAAGCCAGTGGTGTCATGTGGATAACGGGAGCCCTGATGTGGTCCTGTTGGCGGCTGTCAGGGAACGGCCTTTGGACCCAGCACGGGTGTGAACTGGCACATGGGCCTGGTGTGAATGGGCTCGTGGGCCTGGTGTGAACGGGCGTGTGGGCCTGGTATGGGGGCGGAGAGGGCTGTGATTTTCAGGGGCACTCCCTGGGGTATTCAGGCCCTTGCTTGCTGTTTCCCTTGGATGCAAGCATGGTGAACACACTATAGATAGGTTCCCTCTTCCCTCCTGGGCTCAGGCTGAGAATCCCGTCCACCATCCAGGGTTCACGTGCAGAGGATGGATCTGGTGAGGGTCACGACACCAGCCGCGTGTCCTCAGGACCAGAGACTCTGGGTGGCTGTTCCATTCCCCAGAACTGGCCAGCTGGGCCCCCGCACGGTGCTTCCTGACTCCAGCTGTCCGCATCGGGCCACGGGAGAGGGGTTCCAAGCCAGCCCCCCAGCGCCACACGGGGCTGTCTCCTACCAGGACAGGGAGTTCCTGAGCTTCCCGGGCCTTATTGTTGGCCTTTGTGACTCACTTGCTCTTGCCCCGGCTGTGAGCCTTACCGTGGTGAGGAAGCCCTGGTGGTTGCGAGTTCTGCTTTGCGGCAGAGAGGCGCTTTCCTCCTAGAAAAAACGGGAAATGGTGGGGCAGGGTGAGAGAGTGGGGAGGTAACCTCATCGTTCACCGTCAGTTCGTTTCTTAACTGAAATTTCTGTCCCAAACGGGAGCCGTCTGGCCTGCTTGGAGGGCATCCGGCTTCCAGTGCCGCTGCTGGTCTGGCTGCTGGGCCGAGTCCCGGGCCGCAGGGGGGTGCGTGCGGGCCTGTCTTGCCTCCCACCGCCCCGCAGCATGTTGGCCCTTTGGGTTTTGAGTGTTTTTTTTTTTTTGTTTTTTTTTTTTTAAGATTTTATTTATTTGACAGACAGAGATCACAAGTAGGCAGAGGCAGGCAGAGAGAGAGGAAGGGAAGTAGGCTCCCCGCTGAGCAGAGAGCCCGATGCAGGACTCGATCCCAGGACCCTGAGATCATGACCTGAGCCGAAGGCAGCGGCTTAACCCACTGAGCCACCCAGGCGCCCTGGGTTTTGAGTGTTTTTAAGCTCGAGAAAGGTCACTAAACATTGCCTGGGCTGTGTCAGGCCGCGAGGACTAGCCGTGGCTTCCTGCTTTCCCATAGAGCCAGGTGAAAGTCAGGAGAGGCTGTTTCGGGCGTGAGTAGTCAAGACAGTGAGCCACAGGCAGCTGGGTTCCTCTGCCTGCTTTTGTTCTTAGATCATTTTGTTATTAAGTCATTTTGACAGCAGAATGAAAGGAAATGGAAAAAATACTACCCACAGTCCTGTGTGAGCCCATGAAGGCTTGGGCCATGTATGTGTCGTGTTGCCACCATTCGGCTCCTGGCTGTGTGCGTGGGCTCCGCGCCTCTCGCGGTCCTCGGTGTTCTGTGTCGTGGTGTCGTTTCCGTGACCGCACAGGCCAGGTGCACAAGTGGGTTGGACTCACCTCGCAGTTCCAGTTCTCCCTGTTAGGAGAAACACAGCTGTGAACACCTCTCCGTGCATCGTTCTGTTTCTCCTTGTGCTTTTGTGGGTTTGCAGTTCCTGCCCCAGGAATGGTCGTATCAGGCTCCTGATGGTTTGGTCATGTCTCTCTGAAATGGCACCAGGAGGAGATGTGGGGGGGGTGTGATGCTGACGCTGACGGGCTGTTAGACACCAGTGAGACGCCCTGTGTGTTGAGGTGGGCGTGGGAGTGTGGCTGGAGCAGAGGGCTGGCTTCTACAGGGAGCAGGCAGCCTGGGCTTGACGCCCACCCTGTCCTTTGGACTCTGGCAGCCCAAGCTGTGTGACTCTGGGTGGGCTACTTACTTGCACTTGATTTCCGTTTTTCTAACGTGTGAAAGAAGGAAAGCAGTGCTGACCTTATTTTTTTTAAATTTTTAAAAAATTTTATTTGATTTGAAAGAGAATGTGAGCATGAGCGAGGAGGGACAGAGGGACAGGGAAAAACAGAGTCCCCGTTGAGCAGGGAGCCGATGCGAGACACGGGGCTCCCAGGACCCTGGGATCATGATCTGAGCCAAAGGCAGACGCTTGACTGACTGGGCCACCCAGGTGCCCCTAGATTTTTATGATCGCTAGTTAAGTAATGATTACTTCAGTTAATTGGATAAGCAATTGCCTGGCGTACTATTACGGGGGCTGTTATTATAAGAAATACAGCAGAGCAGGGATGAACAACAGTGGGGGCCAGCCCTCCCCAGGGCTCCCCTTCTACTGGGAAGTCTTCTGAGTCGACAGCCCTACCACGCCCCTGAGAAGCGGGCACGGTTGAGATTTTTGCCCTCAGTCTACAGGAAAGAAACAGGTGCAGGTGCTTGCCGGGGGGTGGTGGGGGGCACAGAACAGACATCTCAGTGGGGAACACGCAGACGATGTGGTAGAAAGAACTGTGTGTGTCGCTGCAGGGAACTGGACGGGTTTCTGTCGGCTGGGTCCCCAAACCGGTGGGAAGGCTAGGGCTCTGACATGCACAGATGTGAGTTAGGTGCCCTCGAGCCTCAGTCCTTGCATCTAGGAGGCAGGCCTCGTGATGCCTGATGGATGCCGTCGTTGGGACGAGAGCCTTGTCTGTCAGGGGAAGAAGTAGACATGTGTCCTGCCTCCCCTGGGTTGCCCCTTCTCTCCTTTGCTGGTAATGTAGCTGCTGTTGGCTGCCAGGTGCTGGGGGGCAGCGACGGACAGGCCTCTCAGAGCCTCCAGTCGAGGAGGGCAGACAGATGACAAACAGAATCTCACGTGGGCACGTCCAGGTGAAATTGAACGCCTGGGACACTTCTTGATGGAGGGGCGGCCCGGGAAGAAAACCCTTCTGCGGAACATGGGGGTGACCTTCAGGCCCCAGTGCCGGCTGCCTCCGTGTGGGGTAGTGGCGTGTGCAGAATGAAGGCTTCAGTGGGGAAGCCTTGTACACACGGTCCCCGTGCTTCCGGCCTGGGGCCCTTGTCCCTTCCCCTCCCAGGGAATCGACAGGTCATTCTTAATTTGAGCTTCAGTTTTAAAAATTGCATGTTTGTCATCTACAGAAACTTAGCAAAGATAAAGCAGCACTGTTGGAAAAGGATGATGCCTTCCGTTCCCAGGCCGCTACCTTGTACAGTGTTAGGCGGGTAGCATTTTCTCTGAGGGCGAGACTGACGGTAGTCTGTCCTTTGCTTCCCAGCCTGGATCTGGGCCCTGGGCTTTGGGTCCTGGGTCCTGGGTCCCTGTTAGGTTTGCTTTGGTTCCTAGAACTCAACTGGCTGTCCACTTTGTTTGTTTGTTTGTTTGTGGGGGTTCAGGCAGAGCAGGGGGTCGGGAGCTGAAAACAGACCAGCTTGTTCTCCAGGGTTGTGTGGCGAGGGGCGGGGTTCAGGTCAGGCCCCCAGGATGCCAGCAGGCTGTCTCCCACCCTGGGTGTCACACAGGGCCCCGCACCCGAAGGTGGACCCAGGTTCCCTACCCTCAGTGTCCCCACGGAAGTAGCACTACCTGCTCCCCAGGGAAGGGAACAGAGAGGTCCTGTGGTTTGCCCTGGGTGCCGGCTCTGGTAAGCTGCAGTCTGTGCCAGGTCTGTGCTGGCCGGGCCTGCTCCTGGCTGTGCTCGGCCCATAGCATCCCCTTCAGGGAGGGTCCTGTGGAGCTTGGAGCCTTGCTGGCAGCCCAGAAGAACCGGTCCAGACCGGCTGTGTGTGAGGGAAAGGGGGGCACTGATCCCTGCCCTGCGCTCTGCTTGACCTTTCAAGGGCTTCTTTTCCTGCTGGGGATTGGGGGTGGGGGGACGACCACGGGGGCCCTCCTCAGCCTCTGTACTTCCTGGGGCTACTTGTTCCATCTGCTGCCTTCCCCTTCCCCCCACTCCTGAAGGTGCAGGACAGGTGGCACTCCTTTGGAGAGCCTCCCCAGATAACCTCCCGAGCCGCCCAAACACCCCCCAGCCCCTGCACCCTCATGCCACCGCCATGCTGCTGAGCCCTTCCCTTTCCTCCTCCGGGGTGCTACCCCCTTGAGGATCTGAAGCTCTGTGGATTCGTACTCCAGGAAAATGAGCCTTTCATACCTGGCCTGTGTGTGTGTGTGTGTGTGTGTGTGTGTGTGTGACCGTTCACCTCTGGGATCCAATCCATGGACCCAGGCTAAAAGTGCCCCCCACCCCAGGTGTGTGAACACTAGGTGCCCTCTCGTTCTGTTCTTTTTCCTGCTCAGGACCTGATACGGGGTTCCTAGCATGGGAGCCAGTCAATATTGGTTAACCAGTAATCTGCTGGCGGGCTTGTCTGCCGCCTGCTTTGAACACAGCCTGGGCCCCAGCTACGTTGTGGCAAGAATAGCACAGACTTGGCTTAGGGCCAGCCCCTGCAACTCCTCTGCCCCATGAAGGGCGTCAGCCACCATCCTGGGGCCAGGCCGGGTAATGGGGCCTTGGTGGTGGGGCTGGCCCCACCTCTGCGGAGGAGCAGGCCCTCTTCTCTGCTGCTGGGGACACCTGGCTGGACCCCGGCCTGTGTCTGCCCCGGCCTCTGCCAGAGCCTGGTCTGCCCAATAGCTGCTGTGCCCTTGCTCTCTGTCCCCTGGGCACTGCCACCTTTGTGGCCATAGGCACCTTCTTCTCCCTGTGAGTCCCGGTAAGAACCTAGGGGTAATTGTCTGACTCCTCCCTGTCCCCCAGAGCCCTCAGGCACCCCCTCGTTCTGTCACAGCACCACGGGCCTGGTTCCAGCCCTTATCTGCAGGCCTTATCTCCAGCGTCCTTACAGTTCCCTGGGCCCACAGGAGAGCAGTGACTCTCCGCTCTCAGATGTCGGTCCCCACCCTCCCTGCTGGACTCTCCGTATCGCGTTCTGGGCGCCGTGCTGACTGCAGAGTCAAAAGATCTATCCCCCAGCACAGAGGGTCAGACCCGTCGTCTAACGTCTCTGTGAAGCAGATGTTGCTGTCCAGCTTGTCTGCTCTCAGGACTGATGAAAGTGAAAGCTTCTCTCGACCTGTCAGATGCAGGCAGTCTGGGCCTGCAGCCCTGCGGTTTCTCCACAGCCCTGCCCTTCCTGCCCTGGCCCCACTCCCCCTGCCCTTCAGGGGCTGCGGCCTTGTCCACTTGGACTGCAGGCTCTTCTTCCTCCCTGGCCAGTCCACCTTTGTGGCAGTGTGGAGATACAAGTGTGACAGTGTCTGTTTTCATAGAAGAGGAAACCAAGGCCGGACAGGTTAAGTAACTTGCCCAGGGTCACACAGCAGGCCGAAATGGAGCTGGGCTTTGTCAGGCAGGGTCCGGCCCAGAGCCTGTGAGCTCCACCACTGCACCTGTTGTAGGTGGGGTCTGACTTGTGGGTATAGGCAGGTAAGGCAGGGACCTGCCCTTGAGGAACTCCCCCCCCCCCCCCCCCCGCTGAGCAGAGTAGACATATAGGTCAGGTAGTCCCTGCAGCAAACCAAGTTCTGGGGACCCCGAGTCAGGGGGCCCTGCCGGGATTCTTGCTTGCCCAAGAGACTCAGAGACTCCCTCCCACCCTTTCCCCTGTCTCGGGGCAGTGGAGGACTGGGCAGTGGCATTCAGCCCGGGGCTTATCACCGCATCTTCAGGGTGAGTCAGACTCTGGGTGCCTGCCCTGCCCCTGAGTGCCCTCGGAGCACAGCACCTGTCGTCACCGCACCCGACAGGAAGTCCCTCCACCCGACGGAGGGCTGCTCTGGCTCTGAGGATGGGCGCAGGGTGAGATTGTGCAACCTGCCAGGTTGGCCCTCAGCGGCATCAGTCCCTTCCTGTCCCCCTCGCCCCCTTCCTGTGCCTATCTCGCCTTGACTTTTCCCCACCCTGGGCCCAAGTCAACCGGAAAGGCTCAAGCTGGGGCTGGTTTCCCCTCTTCTCAAGGGACTAGGTTTGGGGCCTTATTCTTTCTTGGACTATTGAGCAGAAGGGCCTTACCATGAACACCTCCCCAGGCATCCCCAGAGCTAATGAGGCCTGTTGGGCTGGCCATCGGAAAGGGTTTCTGTACCTGCGAGTCCTCTTGGGTCTCCAGCTGCTTCAGTTATGGGCTCGTGATAGGGGGACCTAGATCACAGATTGGAATGTCTCTCTATGAACCCTTTCCTGCTTCCTTCTTTCTCTTCTGGAAGGAAGAACTCTAGGCAGCAACTCCTCTTGGGATGAGAGAGGGGCTCGTTCCTTGTCCCCTCAGCTCGAGAGCTCCTCCTTCAGCACTGCTGCTGTTGGCAGTTCCCAGCCCTCATTTACTCTGAACCAGCAGCTGCTGGGACAGGTGCAGCCCAGGAGTGCACCATCTCACCTGGCTTCTGGTCTCCCCATCGTCTCCCACGACTCCCCTTCCAGCCTGCCACAGAGCCCTTTGAGAGTGTGGGCCTTGGCCCGGCTAAGTCCACCCACAGCCCTGGAGGAAGGCCTTGTCAGCCCCCTCCAGCCTTGACCTCCCCCAGTCCTGGCTGAGCCAGCCATGTGGGATGGCCCCGCAGGTCTGGACAGTGCCCTTACTCTGCCCTCATGGCTTTCCCAGGCAGTTACCATTCTTCAGCTGCTTGGAAACCTCTCATTGGACATGCAGAGCTGAGTTTTAGGGTTACCTCCTTCTCTGATAACACCTGTCCCTTTCCAGTTCCCTAGGTATACAGACACGGAATAAAGTCTTCCTTACCATGCAGAGTTACGGTTTCTGAGTCTGTTCCTTTGAGTAGAATTGAGATTCTTGAGGATAGCATTCTTGTTTCCTTTATCTTTGTGCCCAGGGCTGCTGACCCAGCACACAAAGGGGAGCAGTTACAAGAGAAGAGGGACCCCAGTCTTTGCCTGGATGGGGATGGCAGAAGGAGGAGAGGCAGCAACTTCCCTTCTCCCCCCACTTTTCTGCATTTCTGGTGGTTGATTGAGTTTCTGTTGGGGTTCAGGCAGCAAATGTGGATTGAGGTGCTCCTCCCATTCCCTGCAGCGGTGCTCAGTTCATGAGGGCTTCTTCTGGGAGGGGACTGGGGAGCAAACACATTGTTAAAATACCAAGTCTAGAAGGTCCCAGAACTGATGAACCTCCAGCTGTTATTTTTTTAAGTAAGCTCTGCGCCCAATGTGGGACTTGAACTCATGACCCTGAGATTAGGAGTTGCACTCTCTGCTATATGGGGACTGAGCCAGCCAGGTGCTCCTCCAGCTGGTCTAATAGAGAAAGAGAAAAGGCAGAGGTTGTCAGCGTCAATGGATATCATTACAGATCCTACAGACGTTGAAGAGAATAAATAAGAGACTATTGTAAACCGTTTTATGCCAATCCATTCAGTAACTTAGGTGAAATGGACACTCCTTGAAACATGCAAATTAATGAGACTGACACGGGAAGAAATAGAAAATCTATAGAGCCCCATATCTAAACTCTCACAAAGAAAACTTTGGGTCAAGATGGCTTCACTGAAGTCTTATCATAGATTTAAGGAAGAAGTAATACCGATCTTGCACAACCCTTATTTTATTTGCAGAAATATGGTTTCTTGGCAGAAGGATTTCAAACAGTATGAAACAGCTCCGTTGGTCTCTGTTTGGGGGTGGGGCTGTTCTGAGGCCCCTTAAGTCTTGCATCAGAGACCCCTTCCCCCTGCAGGCTGTGGGAGGCATTTCCAGGAACAGGCAAGAGGACCCTAGTCCAGGATGTGGCTTTCCTGACCTCCGCCACCACTGTTTCCAAGAGTTTGGCTCTTCTGGAGTTGGTGGAAAGAGTAGTTAAATTAGCAGACGGTTGATGACGGTTGTCTAGTCCAGGCCAGGAGGAGCTCCAGGAGATGCCCCCATACCTGAGGAAGATATGAAGGACTTGGGGGAGGCCTGGATAGGAACAGGAATGACTACATGCCCTGGCCCAGAGGAGTGACTCGCATATTGTTGGGGAACCTCAGGAGGCTGCCTGGAGGAGGTGGCTTTTGAGCTGACCTCCAGAATTGGTCAGAGGGTGGGTTCTCTTAGGGGTTATGAGAGTGGGCATGTCAGGATTTGAGAGACAGTGGCTGTAGGGGCAGGGTGTTCTGGACAGGGGCGAGTGTGAGTGGGCTGTAGGGCGAGTGTTGGGGCCTTATGAGGCTGCTCCTGGAGGAGAATGGCTGTTGTCCTGAGAGCCTGGGGAGCCAGCAAGAACTTGGAGCAGAGGAGTGGTGTGATACGACCCGCATCTGGGACAAATGGGAAAGTGGAGACAGACTTCGGGGAGGTGGAAGAGGAAAAGCAGGGAAGTGCCCCAGGAAGCTGTGTTCTCCGGCGTAGTGGGGCAGCAGACTGGCAGGCTGGCATGGTTGGGAGGCAGGGGGAGAGAGAGCTGTGGGCTGGGTTGCACAGGTGCCTGTGGCGGCAGCGTGGGAGAAGGCAAGGACCAGAGAACAGAGACTGGGAAAGAGGGAGAAAGGTGGGAGATTTGGGGAAGGGTGTGTGTGGGGAGGGGTTAAGCAGTGAGTCAGATTTAACTGTCTTGGGGTAGATGGGGTGTCTCCAGATTTCGGGGGGATGCTGTGCCCCTCAGGCCCCGCCTGCCCTTGGAGGGTGCACGCCACGGCCTGAACCTGGACTTGGGCTGGCTGTAGCCAGTTCAGAGTCAGGGCTGAACCAGGGCTGAACCTGAACGGCATGGGGAGCAGGAGAGAGGTGGCTGGGGTCCGAGATATTTTTAGAAACTGAGTGCCCCTCTTCCACTATCTCTCATTTGTCTCTGTGGTGAGAACACAGGGCCAGGGTCAGAAAGACTTTGATCCAGGCCTCAGCCGCCAGGGACAGGCTCTGTGTCCTCAGGCGAATCTTTTCCCTTTCCCTGATGGCCATGCGCCAGGCTCCCCGTGCGTTGAACTGAAGACTTGGGAGACAGCCCCTGGGGGCCCTTTGAGTCTCTTAGGCTGGGGTGGGCCGTGAGGGTCGTCTCTACCTCCTGCCACCATCCCAGGTAATGAATGCCCTGCCTGGGGACCGAGGCCAGGATCACCCAGAAGCTGTTTCCCTGCTCACGAACGCTCGCTGTCCCGAGTTGCTGTGGAGTGTGAAGATGGGAGCGCACCTCGAGCTCGCATTTCTGCGGCCTTTTGCAGGTTACCCTGCTCCTGCCCCACACGCGTCTCTGTTCTTCCTCCAGCAGCCCAGGCCGGGGCCGTCCTTAACCTCATGCTGCGGGCAGTTAATGGTGCAGCCCACCCACTGGACAGCTGGGCATTTTTTAAAAATGTCACAGAGATGGGTGCATGTTTTCTCATTCATTAATGAATAACCAGCCTGAGCCACGGCACTTGAGTATCTCTGGGACTCCAGGACTGTGGTGGTCACGGCGACTGCGGAGAAGGGGCACAGTGTTTGCCGAGGACTGGTTCCCAGAGGCCGGTCCCGTCGTCCCCACCCTCCTCTGCCAGCTGGTCCAGGTTAACCGAGCCCCACGGAAAGATACCTTCCCGTGGGGTTGCCCACCAGCCCGCACGGGAAAAAGCTGAGCCTTTTTTCTCTGCCCTTCCGTCTCTGTCTTTACTCACCAGGGGGAGGCAGGCTGTTGGGGAGTCTGCTCATGGGCAGTTGGAAAGGAACTTTTTTTTTTTTTTTTTTTGACTGTTCAGGCTTACGGGTTGCTTAATCTGCTGGCATTTCATCAGGCCCCCACAGCCCTGGAGGCCACACAGAGAACCCTAGCTTGTTTCTCATTTAAGAATTTGTACTTTGCGGGCACCTGGGTGGCTCAGTCGGTTAAGTGTCTGCTTTGTAGTCAGGTCATGATGCCAGGGTCCTGGGATTGAGCCCCACGTCAGGCTCCCTGCTCAGTGGGAACTGGTTTCTTCCTCTTTCTCTCTGCCTGCCTCTCTGCCTACTTTGTGTACTCTCTTTCTCTCTGTCAAATAAATAAATAAAATCTTAAAAAAAAAAAAAATCTGTCCTCTGTCCTCCGTTCCCTCTTCGGCCATCGCTATCCGAGAGCCTCTCTGCCCAGGGCTTGCTTGTCCAGCGAGGTGGCCAGGCTCTTAGGAAAGGTCCTTCTGCCAACAGCTCCCCCAGCCTTTCCTCTGGCTCCTACTGCCTTACTTAGGACACTGGCCAGAGCCCTCTGTGACCAGCATTTACCTTCCCCAAGGCCTGCTTCTCCAGCCACCTGGATGTTCTGCACAGCACACCCTCCTATGCTCCAGCTGCGCCCCCGTCCAGGAAGCCTGTCCTACTCCAGTCACCCCCACATTCTGCCCATCCCTCCCCACCCCACCCTGCAGAACCACATCGACCTCTCATGTGGCTGCGGTCACTCGTTCCGCTTCTTCATCTCTGAGACTAGGCTGCTCGGGGCTGAAAGGGCAAGGCCTTATCTTGATCCATGCACATCATAAAGACGTTTCTCTGGGCCAAAAGCCTCCAGGCTGGTTTCCGGGCTCTCCTTCCCTGTAAGCGTGAGGCCGAGGAATGGTGGGGTCTTGTTGTTCTCAGGTCTCCGTGGCGATCACTGTTGGGAAGGGATTCATGGAGCAGATGCCGCTCTCAGGGAGGCAGCTGTCAGCGGCACAAGCAAAGTTCAAGGAGAGCTAGCACAGCACACGTAGATGTTTCGCTTAAAATTTATATGTCTGTTCTAGCTCTTTTCTTTTCTAAATTTTTATTTAAATTCCATTTAGGTAACATATATTGTATTATTAGTTGCAGGGGTAGAATTTAGTGATTCGTCAGTTGCCTAAAACACCCAGTGCACATTACATCCCATGCCATCCTTAAAGCCCCTCACCCAGTTACCCCGTCCCCCACCCACCTCCCCTCTAGCAGCCTTCAGTTCGTTTCCTAGAGCTAAGAGTCTCTCATGTTGGGGCATCTGGGTGGCTCAGTTGGTTAAGCAACTGCCTTTGGCTCAGGTCATGATCCCGGGGTCCTGGGATCAAGCCCCGCATTAGGCTCCCTCCTCCTTTGGGGAACCTGCTTCTCCCTGTCCCTCTGCCAGCTGCTCCCCTTGCTTGTGCTCTCTCTCTGTCAAATAAATATTGTTTTGGCGGGGGGGGAGGGGCGCCTGGGTGGCTCAGTGGGTTGAGCCCTCTGCCTTCGGCTCGGGTCATGATCCCGGGGTCCTGGGATCGAGCCCCACGTTGGGCTCTCTGCTCAGTGGGGAGCCTGCTTCCTCCTCTCTCTCTGCCTGCCTCTCTGCCTACTTGTGATCTCTGCCTGTCAAATAAAAAATAAATAAAATCTTTAAAAATATATATATTCTTTTTTTTTTTAAGTTTCTTATGGTGTGTCTCCCTCTCTGATTTTCTTATTTTATTTCTTCTTTCCTGTCCACTATGTTCATCTGTTTTGTTTCTTAAATTCCACATAGGAGTGAAATCATGGTATTTGTCTTTTTCTATTGGGCTTATTTTTCTTAGCATAATACTCTCTAGTTCCATCTAGTTCCATTTTGCAAATGGTAAATTTTTTTTTAGCCCCCCCCCTTTTTTTGGTAACTTCTGCACCCAACATGAAGTCTATACCCCAAGATCAGGAGTTGTGTGCTCCTCCAGCCAAGCCTGCCAGGCACCCCCCTAGCTCTTGCTTACATCAAAGCTGCCTCCTTATGGCAGTGCCTTACTGATGTCTCAGAACGCTGTTCCAGAGGGATGGTCAAAGGCACGCTGCTGCCAGTAATGAAGTGCACGGTGACACCCCCCCCCCAACTGGAGGGCCAGTCCTGGCAGGCACGGGGACCCTGGAGTGCCCCAGCACGTGCACTGAGAACAGGGTCGTGCATTTGAGCACAGACCTGGGCGCACACCCTGCATGTCCGTCTGTGCCCAGGGCCAGTCTGATCTTACGGAGTTAGGGAGAAAGCCCAGGGAGACACTTGCTTCTGTAGCTGGAAGCTGCATGATGCTGTCCTCTGTTGTGGCCCCTGGTGTCCCCAGAGAATGAGTACGCTGTGTCAGGTTTGAGACTGACCAGGAGACGGGGCGGGGGGAACGGCAAGAGGAAGGCCAAAAAAAAAAAAGCCAAAACAACAACAAAAAAAGAAGACATTTTTCCCATAAAAACTTGACACTAGTTCTCCTTCCCTTCCATCCCCTGAATACACAGCAGGAGTCTTATTCTAAGCCTGGTTGTAGTTGGAGTTAGTTACCCCTTAAGGTAAGGAAATAGTTGTTCCTGGAGGAACACCAGTCTGCTGGCCTGGAAGGGAGCCCTGGAGGCCCAAGCTCTTGCCCCACCCTGGCCGCTGGTGACTGCCCTTCCCAGCTCCACTGCCTTTCTCAGTTCAGCAGACAGCTCCCTCCAGACCCACCCCGGGGGTCGCCAGCCACCTGCATTTCTCACCACTCAAACCTAGCTCCTCCTGCATGTGTTCTGTGGGGGTCACCGTGTGCCCGGTCCGGGCTGGGGTCACTGGTTGCTAAGTTTTGTGGGCGGTGGGGGGGGCAGGGGAGGAGTTGAAGGCTGGGCAGTGAGGCTCCGGTGCTGTGTGCCACTCGGGGGCTCTCGGGGGGGCTGCAACACCAAGCTGCTTCTTGCCAGGGTGAGAGGCTGCTGAGCCTCTCGGGAGCGCAGGGCAGAGCTCAGTCCCTGTACCAGTCCCATACTTGCCCAGCTCCCTGGGCATCAAGGACTGGGGAAGAGTGCCCATCTGAGCAAGAGGTTTTCTCCCTTCCTTTGCAGGACAAGGAGGACGGGGAGCCCAAAACCAAGCAGCTCAGAGAAGGGGAGGAGGAAGGCGAGAAGCACAGGTGAGGCCCGTGTGCAGCTCCATGTCATCCCACCTCGTCACTGACAGTCTCTACCACTGTGCCCTGCGCCCCCCCTGCCCCCCCCCCCGCTCCCCACCACCCCTTGGCTGCCTTGCTCGCCCTTCCCCCCAGTCGGAGGCTTTGCTCCCTTTCCCCCACTGGCCAGCCGGCTTTTACGTGGCCACCGGCAGATTCTTCCCAACCCTCGTTAAGGTTTCTCTCTCCTCTCCAGACCACAGGCCTGGCGTGTTCCCCAGCACCTGCAGAATCAGGTCCAAACCGTGCCTGGCGTGTTCGCTTTGCCGGGGCTACCCGGCCTCATCCAGCCCCTTCCGGTTCCCTGTAACCCCTCTGGCCCTTCAGTGTCTCCTGAAGGTGCCCTCTGTGTGTGCTGTTCTCCCAGCCTGGGTTCCTTGTCCACACCTTCCTCTCCCCTCCACCTTCCACGGGTCAGTTTTCCTGTGGAGCTCAGCTCAGGGGCTGCTTTGCCTCAAAAGTACCTTTGAAACATCGGCAAATCCGCAGTGTGGGGCGGGCAGGAGCTGGTTGGTCTTCATGAGCTGGGGAGAGCCTTCCTGCCCGCCCAGCACTTCCATGCCAGAGTTCCGGGCTCTCGGGCCCTCCCTCCCATGCCCAGCCTTGAACTCGGGCCACAAGGCCAGCGGGGGAGCTGTGCTTGGGATCAGACTTGGTCTCTGAATGGACAGGTCACCTTGATGTCTTCTGTCCTGAGCAGTTTCCTTAAGGCCCAGGGCTTGAGGGCGTCTGCTTGCGTCGGGTAGTGGATATTGATGTCTGAAGAAAACTTCCCCGGGCAGGCTGTGCTTTGAGGGGGGATAGCCAGAGGGGGGGGGCCCTCCCCGGAGGAGGGAGCAGAACTTCCTGATGCCATGGCCTTATGTTGACCTTACCAGTGTGAGGGGAACCTCCCCGGGGGCGGGCCCCTCATCTGGAGCTGATCTCAAACCAGACGGGGCGTCTTCATCCCCCAGGGTATGTGTGTGTGTGCACTTGTGTGACTTGCAAGTTTACAGAGGGGGTTCATACTGCCCTCACAGGCAGCCCCAGAGGGTCCTTGCCCCCTCAGTTGTTCATCAGAGATGGGAACGGCTCTGTGCTGAGAGGTGGGTGGTGCTGGGACCCCGCCACCTTAGGTGCTGGGCTCTGTGCTTCCCTGTTGGGTCTGGCCCCTCCACCAGCACCTCAGGGGCCCCTCACTGGTGCCCAAGATGATGGCTGCGTCCTTGCTCTTTTGCCAGGTGACCTCACATGTGTGGTTTGGGGGTGCATACCTGCACGGTTTCCCCGTTCTCTGGGACCTGCTAGGGGAACCTGTGGTTTTCTGCTGCTTTGTTCTTACTTAGGTTCTCAGTTGATCGCTGGCTAGAGCCTAGAGTCCTGATTTCTGGGCTGTCTTCGCTTTGCTGGGATGTTGGTACTCATCCCCCTCCTCCCGGATGAGAAAGAGAAGGGTCAGTGGTGAGCAGGGTCATACCTCAGAACACTTGATTGTTGAGTCGTATGATTGAATCTCGAACATGGTGTCGACGGACGGAAGAGCAGGCTTCGGAACTGAGAACAGACAGGGCAGGAACATTCATATGAAATTCAGAAACCCACACGATGATAGAGGTGTTACTCGTTCCGCAAGTCCTGACTTGATTGCTTTTCTGATTTGGCCTGGGAGGCGGCTGTGGACAAAACACCGCCCCTGCCCTCATGGGGCACATGTTCTCTGGAGGGGGACAGATTGGGAAGAGGGCAGTGGAATGGAAGCCATGGAAATGGGGCCATGCTCATGGACGTGCACCTGCTCCCACCCTCAGGTTAGCTGCTGGGAAGCCAGGAGGAAACCGGATTAGGGAAAGGCTTTCACCAGCCACAATACACCATTCCTTTAACAAAAAGGCAGGGCGAGGGGGGGCCAGGAACAAACCTGTCTCAAAAAACGGCAGTGTTGCTTTTGTTGAGGAAGAGAGTACAAGTGTGGTGTTATTCTCTATTTCTGTGTGCCTGAGAGATTTCATCACAAAAACAGTGTGAAAAGAAAGGGCTGCAGGGCCCCAGGTTCCTGTGCTGGAGCTCTGGGTAAGAGAGCCCTAGTTCACCTTCTAGGCCTTAGTGAGTCATTTGTGGCAAAGCCTGAGACCCCCTCTGAAGTCCCTTCTTAAGCCTGCGGGGGCTGGACAGGTGGGGGCCGGTAGGGGAGGCAGGAAGACCCACTCAGAGCTGCCCAGAGACCATACCTGTGGGACACTCAATTGAGTTCTACTTCCATCCTGTTCTCCCACTTTTCTGATGCTGCCTTCTATAAGGCAGGGTGTGTGGGGGACAGGTCTGGCCTGGGAATCAGGAACATGGCTTCTGTGTTGGTCCCTCTGCTGCTCAGTCACTGCCTTGCTTGTCAGGAAGCCCTGCCTGAGCCAGGCATGGAGCTGTGCCTGAATTTGTAACCCCCCCAGGAAAAGTGGACTCTCCTGACTTGAACAGGCTTAGAGCAAAGGGGCCACCCAGGTTATTCCGGAGGGCAGGGCAGGGCAGGGCAGAGCTTTAGTCCCTGTACCAAGTGGCCAGACCCCTGTGGGTTTAAGCCCAGACTGCAGGGTCTGAGGTGTGTCCGTGGGCTTTCCAGGAAGAGCCTGAGGCCGTAGAATCTGGGTCTGTCCTAGGCAAGAGGGGACCTTTCTCCTCATCGGTACCCCAAATCTGGAAAGGGACTCCCAGCAGGATGCTTATGGCTTGGGAGCGCGCATTACAGAGCCCCTAGGTCACAGCCCCTGCCATGGCCCTCACTGCCAGTGGGGAGAAGGGGCCACCTTCCAGCTGCACCGAAGACGGGGGCGGGGTCGGGGATGATCTCAGAAGCCGGTTAGCAGTGAGCATCTTTGCTTCCTTGGCTCCTGGGAGGTAAGAACAGTCTGCTTCGGTCCAGGTCGGCCCTCGCTGAGCCCAGGTGCCAGATGGGCACCTCTGTGGGCACCAGCCCTTCTGAAGTGTCCTGAGAGGAACGCAGGGCCCACTCTGGGCTGCCTTCAGCCAGGGGCAGCAGGACAAGGCCTTACGGAGAACATTCCTCTTGCATTGGGTCTGGAATCTTAGTGGGTAGGACTTGGGCAGAGAAGGCTCAGAGGCATGAACCAGCAGGGTGGAAGGGTGAGTGGGGTAACCTCTTGTTGGGGAGGCAGGACAGACACCCTCTGACCTATGGCTTGGAAAGCCCAGTGCAGGCTTCATACAGGTCCCTAGAGCAGGGAGGGAGGGTTAACATGGTGGCCCCGTAGGTGCTGCACAGGCTTATGGGGGCCGCCCGTGTCTCCGGCTGGTGATGAACTTCCAGATGGACTTCCCGGACGTTCATCATGTGCTTCTGGTTACACAGACAAGACTGAGCAAAGTAAGAAAAATTGAGACTGTTCTTTGTGCGGCAGCAGGGCCCCAAAACTGTAGAAACCAGGCAGATGGAGGGAGCTTGGGGCTTGGGAGCAGCTCCAGGTGGGAGGCCAGGCCCGCCAGGTACTAGCCTTCTGGCCCTGGCCAGTCCCGTTGCCTCAGTGAGCCTCACCCGAGTATCTACAGCAGAAAGAGGGGGAGCACAATAGCGCTCGCTTCTCTGATGAGCGCAACAAATGCCATCACTTTCTGTCTGGCTCATGTTGGGCTCTGGGCAGAAAGAAGTCACTTTGAGGCTCTCCTGAGAGAGCTGAGGGACTCCAGACACGTGGAGAAGGCAGAACTCTCACACAGGCTGTGGTCACTTGGCAAATGCGGCAGTGGTTGGGGAGACAGCAAGGGGGCGGGTGGATGAGAGAAGAAGTAAGGCTGAGAAATGAATCGTTCAGGTCCTTCATGGGACACACTCCCCCCACCCCCCGATACAGCTGAGCTTCAGCGAAGCCGTTGTGTGCCATCATTTGGCAGGTGCTGTGTGGGGCTGGGGCAGGAGGCCAAGGAAACGGGAGCACCCAGCAGGATCGGAGGCAGGCACCCCAGGGACCTCACTCCTTGCCTGCTAGACTAGAGAATCACCCCTCTTTCTCTCTGCCTGGGCTCTCGCCTGTTTGCCTAAGGACACTTCTCAGAATCTTAGGCTCTTCCGGTTCCTTTGCCTTTCCTTATAAACTTTAGAATTGGCTTGTTAATATCTATTTTTTAAAAAGCTTGCTAGGATTTTGATTGGAATTGCATGGAATCTGTAGATTCATTATGTCTTCTTAAAATCTGTATGACTCTCTCCAGGATAAATCCTGCCCTGTCCCCATACAAGCAAATCCCCACTGGGGTGGGGAGTCAGTCCCTTGAAGGTAGACCAGCCCAAGCCAGGCCCTGTGGGAAGGGGAGTCGTGTTTGCCTTCCCAGAAGGCCTCTGCTTGTTGTCTGGGCTGGAACCGCTCTCTTCCAGCCACCCTCCCTGTAGCTAACTCTGAGGGGTGTCCCAGACTCCTCTCTCTCTCTCTTTTTTAAAAAATATTTTATTTATTTATTTGACAGAGAGATCACAAGCAGGCAGAGAGAGGGGAGGAAGCAGGCTCCCCGCTGAGCAGAGAGCCCGATGCGGGGCTCGATTCCAGGACCCTGGGATCATGACTTGAGCTGAAGGCAGAGGCTTAACCTACTGAGCCACCCAGGCGCCCCTGAGACTCGTGTCTTAACACAGCCCCTTGCTTATGGCCTTGGTAAGACAGGACCCGGCAGCCCTGGAAAACTGGCCCACTGAGAGGGGCTTTTCTGTCAGCTTTTATGTTTTTTTTAAAGCCTTGGTCACTTCCTCCTGAGGGCAAGTCAGCTGATCCGTGTGCCACAGTTGGGTGTCTGGGGGAGGGTTTTAGCGGAGAGTCACGGCCACCCTGGCAGCGGGGAGGAGGGGGAGGTGCTGCACACCCTAGCGGGCGCGGGGCAGGAGAGCGTGTCTTGTTGCGTTCCTGAACAAGCAAGCCTCAAACCCTCAGCTCCCCGCCGCCAGCTCCTCCCTTCTCCTCCGGATCAAGGTGTGCCCCCAGCTGGAGCAGTCACCACGCCGGGACAGTCGCTCACTCCTGACTGGGTGTCACAGACTGCTACCGCAGAAACTGGGCCCCAAGCCCTCGTTCTTCAGGATGGAAAACCAGTTCTGCAGCTCCGTGTGGAGAGAGGTCCCACCCTGCTGAGGCCCGGCCCGGGCCTGGCCCAGTGCCCGAACCCTGCAGGCTGGCAAGTGTCAGGCCTTCTCCTCTGCGAGCTGGGGCTCTGGGACAGTGTCTTGTGCTTGCACAGCCATGATGTCACATTGATCCCACTCTCGTGGTGATCTCGGGGTGGCTCTCACCCACTCCTCCTGAGTCACCTCCATGTGCTCTGGGCCCGGTCCGTTGCAGTGGGATGGACTGTGGCTCCGTGGGTCACCCTGCTTCTCCTGGCCCTGCCACTCAGGAGTAGGCCCTGGGTCGAGGGACAGTGAATCAGGAAGAGGACTGGTGTAAGAAGGAGGTGTTCACCATTCAAGCAGGCCAGTCGCTTCCCTTCCATGCAGGGGAACCGGGGAGGGTGGCTGGGTCCTTTCTGCCTGGGAAGAAGCCCTGATCTTGTCTGTCGTGATCATCAGGGCTTCCGAAGCTCTTCTCATGAAATTCCCCTCCCTGTTCCGGGAGCAGGTGTGGTCCGACTGCGAGGTGAAGAAACCTCACTTCATGCAGGTGAAGCGACTTGCCCATGATCTCCCAGCTGAGCAGAAGGGGTCCAGTGCTGGGAGTCATCCCCAGCCCCTCTGCCTGCAAGCTCCCAGGGCCCTGCCTGTTCTGTTCTGCCGCCTTCACCCTTCGCGCCTCTCCCAGGTGCGGAGGCACGGGGGGCCTTTGGCCCCTGTGCGCTCGTGGCTTGTGGCTGGGGCCGGTGGGGCGGGCATCAGGGAGGCTGGGCAGCGGTGTGGTGAGAAGAGAAGGTTTCAACTGGGGCTTACAGCCCGGGGCAGCCCCGTGGGGTTGAGCACCATCTACCTCCCCAGTGTGGCCTGTGGGACAGGTGGGGCCCAGGAGGGTGGGAGGCAGTGGGCTGTGCAGGCTCCCTCCCCCCTGCCCCCCCACTGCCATCTGTCCCCAGACAGCCAGTGTGGCCAGTTCAGGTCTCATCCTGTGTGCCCTTTGGGATTTGGCTCGGCTGCCCAGACCTTTGCCGTCTCCTCTTTTAAGATTTGAATTGATACTTAAAGTACTGAATTATAGATTCCTGCTGTTTGTGACCTTTTTCCACACACTGTGTTCTGATCATCTTTTGATAAATACACTTCTTCGAACTCAGTGGCTGCTTATTATTTTTGGAGGGAGTATTGCTCATCGTTTCTTCTTCAGTCCTTGATTTTCGGTACATCGTCTGTTTCTAGTACTTCAAATGCCCGTCAGCTGTGCATTTTCAGGTCAGATGGGTATGGAGCCCAGCCTGGAAGTCTAGGGAACGTGTCCTGGGCCCTCCAGAGTCTTGGGTGTCAGTGGGTACGGACCACACGAACCAGATTTGGGAGCTCGAGCAAGACACAGGGGCCTGAATTAACTTGTGCTTGGCCCTGGGTACAGCCTTGGCCAGCTGCTGGCTGTTCCGAACCATCAGGGACTGGACACCTGGTACCCTTGGTGGGCCTTGGAGCTGACACAGTGGGGTGAACTTGGGTGGGGCTTCTCACCCCTGCCCAGCCCTGGTGCTTTTGGCCACCCTGTTTTTAAGACAAGGCCTGACTGCCTTTCTATTCTAGATTTCTAAAACCCCTTCTTCTTCTAACGCCTGTGACCCACTGTGATATCAGGGGCTGAGGGAGGGTCCTGGAGGCTGGGAAGCTAGGAGGATGGGATCTGGGGAGGGAGGAGGAGTTTCAAGAATGGTGCTGTGGGCCATGCTCCGGAGAGTGAGAAGATGCGGGAATGGCCAGCATGATTTTTTTTTTCCTTCAAAAACACTGAGGGCCCGGAGCGCAGGCTAACCCAGCTGCAGACCTGGGCAGGACTCCTGGGTGTGCTGTCAGCTGGCCTTTCCTCTTCCACGTGACTGCCAGTCCCTAAGGAACTTGGTGAGGGGGGCTGGGGTCCACCTCGAGGCCAGACACCTGGGCTGGGATTCTGGCTCTGGCTTCTCCCGCCCTCTGAGGCTCTTGGGCACATCCATGAGTCTCTCTGTGGACTGTTTTCCACATCTGGGAAGTATCGGTAACCGCCTGATGTTGAAGGGCAGTCCTGAGAGGCAGCACGTGGAGGGTGTTCCCGTGGAGAAGGAAGCATCGTCCTATCCATCTCGGCCTGCGCTTTGGGGTGGGGGCTGGACATCAAGGGCGGGAGGATATGGGAGCTCCCACCCCTTTCCCTGAAGCCCTCGGACGAGTCTTTGGCCAGGAGTCACATGAGAGGCTTTGTCCGTGGGATGTGGCCCCGTCCAGCACGTGGTCTGTTCTTGTGCCACACTTTCTCTGTCAGGATGGGAGGCCTGGGGCGGGTTGGCTGGCTGGGTAGGAGGAGGGGCGCTTTGACTGCCCTCTGTCTGTACCTGTCCCCATAGTGTGGCCAGCGTTGCCCTTTGGGAGAACAGCCGGAGTACAGTGTCTTCTGCCCATGAGTGGGGAAGCCACTGGGCTCTTTCAAAGTTTCATTTACTATCAGACCAACCATCAAGTTTCCAGAATTAAACTGCTGAGCAACCACCAAACAAGAAATCGCTACAGTCCATCTGTTTCCAGTGTCCGTGTTCCATACCAACCTTGTACTTTACTTCTAGGGAAGTTTCCGGGTGTTCTGATGACACTGTCCTGAGCTCACCATACCCCCTGCCCCCTGCTCCCATCGTGGCCACTGTCTGGGCGGGGTGCTTGCAGTGTCCTCTGGGAGACTCCGCCAGAAGAGAGCCCAGAAATGTCTGCCTGGGGATGTTACAGATGATGCTACCAGAAGCATTTCTGTGTGGAACATTCGGTTTTGTTTGACCCTGTTTTGGTACTATTTCTATGGTATAATTTCCCCAGAGCAGGCTTATCAGGTCATGGGGTTTGAACACTCTATAATCTGTCTGGAAGGAAGTGACCACCAGCCTCCGGAGCACTTGTGAACCGTTTGGGACAGTTGCTTGTCACCTTGTTTTCATGGGCCTCAGGGGTCTGGCCTCTGGTAGCCACAAACCAGGCCTTGTCTACATTAGACATGGGGGTGAGCGTGCGTGTGCAGAGCCCAAAGCACACAGAAGATTGTTGGGTGTGTGTGTGTGTGTCCGTCCATCCCTGAAAGAGGCCCATGGCTCCGGACCCTGGATGTGCAAGCTGAAAGCCGTCTGTGGTCAGAGCTACTGTCTTCAGCCAGGGCTGGCCTCCAGGACCTCCCAGGCCTGTCTTGGGCTTGGCCTGCCCTGTGTTCAGCTACTGGGAGGAGAGCTTCAAGACCCTCCCCACCTTTCTCTGGTTCTGGAGGAGCCTGTGTTGGCAGGAGAGACCTAGATAGCTGGGTGGGGTGGGCTGTGTTCTTAGGGCCCAGGGCAGGAGCTGAGGGCGAAGGGGTGAGACAAGGGTCTGGTGTCCCCGAGTGTAAGGTTGGGAGCACGGATAAGGGCAAAGTAGGCGAGGGCTAAGAACCCTCCATGAGCAGCAGGCTTTCTCTGAGACCTGTTTGCCAGTGAAAGGGTTGGACCTTCCAGATCATCTGGAAACCTCCTTTAATGTGGACATTCTAGAACTCTGCTCCTGGGCAGAGTTTCATATTTTACAGAGAATACCAACTTTCTCCTCCCCCCTCTCTTGAGGGACATCTGTGGGAGGTGATTTCCCCAGAATCTCCCTGGCCAGCCCACGCCCAGGGTCCCCGCAGCTGGCCTTGAGGGAGACCTCACAGTGGTCACTGATCCTGCTCAGGCTCTTGCTAGGTCTCCTCAGATAGCCGGGGAGGGAGTGGAAGAGAGGAGATAGAAACAGGTATTTCCCCTGTTTAAGGAGACTCCGTAGGATCTGAACGTGGGTATCACTGCTGCTTTGCTTACAAACACAGCAGAAGGCCCTGAGGAGTTGGCTGCCCTGGCCTGGCCACATTCCTGCCCTTTGTGAATCTCCTGGGCACAAATTCTCTGCTTCCAGGATTGTCTTCACAAGTACTATAAGGCCCAGAGAGCCCCAGGCCACCCACCACATGCCCTCCCTGAATTCCTCTGTGGAGTGGAGACAAGTGTGAGTTGGCAGTGGAGTGCTGGGGCTGACTTTCTGGGAGCTTGTGGGGCAGGGTGTGCAGGACAGCCATGAAAGGGCCACGTGCATGGGGTGTGCGGGCTGCTGCAGAGAGGGGAGGGCCAAGGGGAGGCACAGGAGAGGAGTCGTCTGCTCTGTCTTGGGATGGATGGCAATCTTTGGGCTGCCCAGTATGCCATCTGATTGAGTTAGGTCTTGAAGCCCAAGGGCAGGAAAGTGTAGCAGACTGGGGTGGCAGTGACCCAGGGGACATTTGATTGGAAAGTAGGCTGTGGGGACCAATGGGGAATGAGGTCAGGACTGTGTGAAGAGGCTGAGCCTTGTTTAGGGGACACAGGGGGCACTGGATCAGAGAGGTGAAAATGGGGGTACCCAGATGGCTTCTGTGTCTGCGCCCACTCTGTAGGAGAGATAGGCTCAGCTCAGACCATGGCTGCCCATATGGAGGGACCTGGGGGTGGCCCAGGGCATTTGCACCGGGCTGACTCAGTCAGTAGAGCATCCGACTCTTGATCTCAGGGTCATGAGTTCAAGTCCCATGTTGGATATGGAGCCTAATTAAAAAAAAAAAAAATCCATACCATTTCTCATGCAGCCAGTCGTCCCCAATGCTGCATTTTCGATCCCAGGAGTCCTTATGAGTATTTTGTACAGTCAGTATTCTTTTAGATTTCCCTGCATATTTACTCTGTCTCATGCATTTCATTTCTTCTGCAATTCCTTCTACATTCCTTCTGCAACTGACTGAAGGAAATGGTTTTCCTTCAGTCAAAAGCACTCCCCTTAGTATTTCTTGACAGATTCCCTGACGGCCAGTTTTGCTAGTTTTTCTTTGAAGGCTTTTTTTTTTTTTTTTAAGATTTATTTGTTTATCTGAGAGAGAGTGCGCAAGCACCGAGGAGGGCAGAGGGAGAGGGTAAGAGAATCCCAAGCAGATTTCCCACTGAATATAGAGCCTGATGGCAGGCTCGATCCCACGACCCTGAGATCATGACCTGAGCCGAAGTCAAGAGTCAGATACTTACCCAACTGAGCCACCCAGGTGCCCCTTTTTGAAGGCTAGTTTATCTCAATGTATCACTCTGGTGCAGCATTCTCATGACTCCTGGCCTTGGCCATGTATCACTCCATTGTCTTACGGTTTCCATTGTTTCTGTCGAGGAGTCAGCTGTTCGTCTTAGGTTTTCCTTTGAAGGCCGTGTGTCTACCTAATTTAAGAATTTATCTTCGGCGTTGAGTAGTTTGATAATGATTTGCCTGACTGTGCTCTTCTTTGGAGTTCCCAGTGTTTCTTTTATCTGTGTGTGGCTCAGCTCGATGTTTTCCACTTATTTTGTGAAATTTTCAGTTATTATCTCTTTAAATATTGCTCCTGGGCTTCTCATTACATGTTATGTTAGCTCTTTCCGCCACGTCCTATGAGTCTCTCCTGTTCTTTTTTGTATTTCCCAACATTTTTTCCTCTATGCCTTGGTCTGGATATTTTCTGACTTACCTTGTGGTTCCCTAATCCCCCCTTCGTTGTTCTAAGCTCTAGTGGAACCCATTTATTGAGCTCTTTTAGCTTTGGTTAGATTTCCAGTTGTAGAATTCCCATTTGATTAATTTTTACAGTTTCACATTCTCTGCTGCAGTTCTCCATTGTGTGAGAGGCCTTCCCGAACTTTCATTAATTTCAGTTTTGTATTTCATTTCTAATCATTTTAATGTCTGGATCTCCTTTGGGTGTATCTCTGGCATCTTTATTTATTTTTCTCATGGCTTTGGTAGAATCCTGGATGTTGTGTATGAAAAGTCCTGGGGATAATTTGGGGTTCCGAATCATTTATTTTCTTCCAGAGATGTATTCCAGCTTCTGGCAGGTGGTTTGGTTACGGATGCCCTCACTCACCCTCTCAGGACTTAGGAAGAGGCTTCCTTCCTCGCACTGATGCAAACTTCTGTCTCTTCAGCCCATGGGTTGGAGGGAAGCTCTGCTTGGGGTCTCTGCTTTTTAGCCTCTGCATGTAAGTGGGTGCTTTAAGGGAGAAGAGGTGTCCAGGGTCAGCCTCACCTGTTGCACTGCCCCCCCTCTCTGTGATCGCAGCCCCTCCGATCCTGGTTGCCCAGTTACTTGTCCAAGGCTAACGAATGGATTTTTTTTTAAAGATTTTATATATTTATTTGACAGAGAGAGATCATAAGTAGGCAGAGAGAGAAGGGGAAGTAGGCACCCTGCTGAGCAGCAAGGCCAATGCAGGGCTTGATCCCAGGACTCTGAGATCATGACCTGAGCTGAAGGCAGAGGTTTAACCCACTGAGCCACCCAGGCGCCCCTGTTGTTACTGTTTAAAGATTTTATTTATTTATTTATTTGAAAGAGAGAGCATGAGCAGGGGGAGGGGCAAAGGGAGAGCAGGCTCCCCACTGAGCAAGGAGCCCTATATGGGACTCGATCCCAGGACTCTGGGATCATGACCTGAGCCGAAGGCAGACACTTAACAGACCAAGCTACCCAGGTGCCCCTGTTGTCAGGTTTTTCAAGTTGTTTGCAGAAGCAGGCGGTTAAACCTTGGTCCCGTGTTGGAAAGACCAGGCCCTGAGCAGAACCCATTGCCCCCATGACCTGCCCCTGAGGCTCTTGTCCCGTGTCAGTGATAGGCATAGGGGAGGGCTAGTTAGTTGGGGATTAGTGAGAGGCAGTCTCTTCATTAGGTCTCACAGAGTCAAGCAAGGAGGGCTCGGACCTAGCTTGCCACAGCTGGGCAGTATCAAATTTGCTATTTACTGATGTGGAAACTGAGGCCCAGATGGGACAGTCCCACAGTGACGGGGACCCATGTGTCCATGACTCCAGGACCCTTACTCAGCTCCAGGGGCGCAGGGGGCAGCAGGAAGTGGGGCTGCTGCGGGACATGGGGGTGCTGGGTGGCCAGCCCCCTGGCCGTGCTGCTCTTTCCTGTTGTGCTGCCTCTCCCTGTCCCCCTGCCATGTCCTCCCTGTTCCAGTGTCTTCTGAAGCCTGAGCAGCGAGGGGCCGGGGTGTGGGCACTCGCTTTTGCCGTGAGCCCCGGCAGTTCCCAGTGGCCTCCCCTCTTGCCTGCTGATTTCTCACACAGCCCTGGAGCTGGTTTCTGAGAGTGATAGGGGTTTTCTTTCTCACTAACCCCTGCAGTCTTCTGCCCACACCCAGTTTCTCTTCCGCTTCTCTCCCCACCCTGTTGTGAACGAAAGTACCTCCACCAAATCACTCGCGGCTTTCTCTCCTGGTGCCTCTGTGGCATTTGCCAGTGGGCCCAAGGGAGCCATTAGCAGGTAGAGGACAGGGTGGGTTTCCCCACTCCATAGAGGAGGCAGCCTGGGGGAGTGGGCGGCAGGTTTTCTGCATGCAGGCCATGCCGGCACTGCCCCTCGGGGCCCTGGCAGAGAAGGGCACTGGTGGGGCTGGTGAATTAGGGGATGATTGGCATCAGAGAGCTCCCCAACTCAGACCACTGCCGCTTGCTAAGTGTATGGCCACAGACACCTGCTGCCTCGGCTCTAGAAAATCTTGCTGCGCAGGGACGTGAGTGGCCATTTTGCCCGGCATAGGCATAGGTGACGGACGGTGGGAGCCCTCCTGCTGGGGAGACAGGCCCTATCCTGGAGGTCTAGGACTTCAGAGGGGCCGGCAGTCCTTGAGGGGCTCAGAAGAGGTAGTGAGGAAGGAGGACCCCCAGCCCAAGCTTCCCCGGCTGGTGTGTCAGGGTCACTTCTGCTTCCTCAGGGCTGAAATGGTCTGGCCCACAGTCTCTGGTTTTTATTAAGCAGCAGCCCCCAGGAACTGCTCTGCCACCCTGTGGGCTTGGCCAGGGCTGCTTCTGCAGGCAAGCTTCTGGGTGGGGGCGTGGGGTGGATGAGCTGCTGAGCCAGGGCGGCAAGTCCGTGGTGTGGCCCACCCTGCCCGAGGGGACTGGCCAGGCAGGCCCACTGTGTGATCCTGGTCCCCGCGTGGCTCCTCTGCTGTCACAGAGCTCTTAGGGTCCTTCCAGGAGCACTTTAAGGAGCTCTTGCGACCTTGGGGCTGGGCTGTTCTCCTGGCTGTCCTGGTGGGCCTGGCTCTTCAGCCTCACACACCGTTGTTCCTGTCCTCCGCCCTTGCTGCCTGCCCCTAGCACAGGTGCACCCTTGCCACCAAGACCTGAGTTCTGCTTCAGCAGCTCCCAACCTCAGAGGCTCTGAGGAGGAGGCCAGGCTTGGAGAACCCGGTGACCACTGGCTTTTCTCCCTTAGGAGAAACTCAGTCCAGGAGCTCTGGCCCTGACTCCAAGTCAGACGCTGCAGCTACTGCCGTGGGACATCATGACAGTGGTGCAGCCTCTCGGACCCTCAGGTCCCCTAACTGTCAAATGGAGCTCCTCCGGGACGGGTGGCCCGTGAATGCTCCCCAAGACTCCTTGGCCCCAGCTCTGGGCGAGGACAGAGTGGCCTGCCCAGCTGCTACCTGGCAGGGGATGGGACCGAGGTTCAGAGAACGGGGGCCTGTCCCCATGAGTCTTCTGTTCCTGTGCTTTCCCTCTTCACCAGGCTGTCTCCCAAGAGACTCCAGCATGTGTGGCTTCCTCACAGTCTGATTCCCGTGAGGAATCTGATTCCTCAGGGTCTGATTCACGGCCTTGGAGGTGACCGAGGTGGCCACGCCCTCCGCTGCATCGCTGCCTGTTGTCTGCTCTCATAGGGAACTCAGGCTGCGGAACTATGTCCCCGAGGATGAGGACCTGAAGAGGAGGCGGGTGCCCCCGGCCAAGCCAGTCGCAGGTAGGTGGGCTGCGTCGCTCCACCTCTGCTCTGAGACGCCCCTGGATGCCTCCGCCTCGGCAGGTGTCATGTTCCCTTGGGAAATAACCAGCAGCGCCAGGGCTGAAGTCGGGCTTCTAGGAGCCTCCGGCCCCATCTCACAGCTGTGGGGCTGTAACCCATGTTGAGCGACAGCAGAGGCACTCAGGGCACCGGAGGGCCTTCCGGGGACCTGCGAGGGAAGAAGCCACGTCTCCTGGGAGGACCTCTGGGCTGAGGGACGGAAGTGGCCCTGGGGCCCTGGGACGGCAAGGGCAGCGGGAAGGGTGGGGTGGGTCCTGTGGGCACCTGGGGGTCCGAGTGAGACCCCGAAGAAGAGCAGAGTGTTCAGGCGCTCAGAGGGCTGTGGGCAGACGCCCACCGGGCGCAGAGAAGGGGAGAGGCGTTCATGCTGGGAGGCGAGGGTCCAGCCCCGAGGCCGCCCTTCTCCCGCGGTGTGGGGAGCGGCTCAATGCCAGGAGCTCGTGGGAGGGCTGCACACTGGAGATGCCGGGCATCTCCTAGCCCGGGGGTCCCTAGCCCTGTGTTTAGCCTTTGTGTTACCAGTTTTGAATTCTCCAAGTTATAAATGAGTAATTGTTTATCTTGAAAATAGTAAAGTGTTGCCCCTTCAGTCACAGCCCAGTCTGGTTCCCCATGTTGTTTGCCCCGAGATTCACATGCTTTCCAGGTGATTTGCTTCATGGTGTGGGCCGCACTGTGAGGGGGACAGTAAGGCCGGACAAGGGAGGGGGCGGGGAGTGGTCCCATGCCACTGGGTCAGCACCTGTGGCTGGAGGGAAGTAAGGCAGGGCTGCGGGGCCAGGAGGCAGCACGTGGCCACAGTGATGGGGGTCGGAGGAAGCTCCTGGAGCCCAGACTTGTCATTAGGGCTCCTGGTCTCTGTCCCCAGGGGCCAAGGCCCTCCTGGTCTCATCACCGATAGGCCCTGTGCGTGGTCAGCCACGGGGCGTAGCTGGGAGGTGCGTGAGGACAGCTGTTCCCCAGGTCACACATATCCAAGTGGGATGGGAAGAAAAGACACCTGGGTCCCGGCCAGTCCAGGGCACCCAGAGGACACTCTCAGAGCCCAGGAGCCCCTTTAGAGTACGGGAAAGCTGGTCCTCATGGTTCTTCACAAAACTGTCTGTGGAAATACGCAGGCAGTGCTTGCATTTCCCAGCAGGGGAGAGTACCAGCCCAGCGTTCTGGCTGGAAGTCTGCCCCGGCTGGAGGTCTGCGCGCTGTCTTTTCTAGCGGTCCAGTTCTGCGGGCCCTCCTTCACCCCAGGATTGCTTTCATCCTGGGAACCCCAAGCCCTTCCTCCAGGGCTGCCTTTGCAGTCTTAGTCTCTGGAGGTTGGGAGCCCCGCGAGAGGGCCAAGAAAGCCCAGGGTCTCCACGGGTGGGTCCCCGCCTGCACCCTCTCCCCTTCCCCGGGCTGCAGGGTGCGCCCCATTGAATGGCGGCACCTTTCCGACCGGCCTATGTGGTTGTCTTGCGCCCTCTAGTGGAAGAGAAGGTGAAGGAGCAACTGGAGGCCGCCAAGCCTGAGCCCATCATTGAGGAAGTGGTGAGCGTCCTGAGTGCTCCGGGAACCCACTGGGGGCCCTCCTCTGCTCCCTCTCCCTGCCCCATGCTCTCCTCTCTTTTGCTTTGTTTATTCTGTCTTTCCACTTCTGTATTCCCTTTCCACCCCACTTTTCCCTGACCCTCTCCTCCCTCCCTCCCTTGTTCCCCGCTTTCTACCTCTGTGCCCTGGGGCTGGGCCCCTCCAGTCCTGACATGTGTCTGCTTCCTCCCCAGGACCTGGCCAACCTCGCGCCCCGGAAGCCTGACTGGTGAGCGCTGCCATGTAGGACTAGCGTGGACTGACTGGCCACTCGTGCTGGGCACAGCCCTCTGGCTGGGCCTCTCCCGCCCTCAAAGCAGGGAGATGGACAGTGTGGACACGCAGCTACATGAGCTAACAACTGCCCGCAGAACCTCCTGGCAGGACATAAAGGGAGAGTGAGAGGGAGGCCTGTGGGGGCGACACCTGGAGGGCGGGAAGGGGAGAGGGAGCAGCAGCCGTCCCCTCTAGAAGTCCCTTCTGCTAGGGCGAGGATCCGGCCCACCTCAGAGAGTTGCATTTGAGCAAGGCCAGCCGTGGCCCTCACGGAGCCACATGATGGAGGCAAGGTGATGGGAAGGGCAGATGTCAATTTCTGTCCCAGTTTGCCTCCGCCTGGCCTGGTTCTGCTAGGGCCTCAGTTTCCTCTCCTGTGAAAGGGGACTGCGTGTCCTTCCCCAGTGCCCCTGTGACCAGGCTGCTACAGAGGGTGAGAGAGGGCTGCGTGGCCTGGGGCTTGTGTTCTGCTTGACCTTGGGCCAGAGTGGCGGGCCGCATCCCTCGTACCCGCGATCCTGTGACAGGCACGGCCCCACTGAAGGTGTTCTCATTTGTTGAAACAAAAGCATGGGGCGTGCGTCCTAGGAATCCCAGAGTGGGGAGAGTAGGCTGTGTGCGCGCTTCTGGAAGCCCCTGCTGGCGAGAGTGAGCATGTGGCTGGAGGAGGAGCAGGACCCACAGTGAGACCAAACCAAGAGGGCCACCCTGAGCAGCCATCCACCCTTGCACACCTTGACTCGGGCCCATGGCCGGTGGGTCTGCAGCACCAGCTGCTGCCTCAGCGGGCCAGGGCCTGTTGGCCGATGCCGGGTTTGGGAGAGCACACAGACGGAGAGGGGAAGGTCCTGGCTGCCTCCCCAGGGTAGTCTCCTCAGGCAGCTGAGTGTGATTCCTACCACCACAGGGGCTTTGGGAGGGGAAGGTCCCAAGGCCACACCAAGCCAGCTCTCACCTTCCGGCCTCCTCGCACCTGCCTGCTACAGGGACCTCAAGAGAGACGTAGCTAAAAAGCTGGAGAAGCTAGAAAAGCGGACCCAGAGGGCCATTGCCGAGCTGATCCGTAAGTACAGGGCCTAGCAAGGTGGGGTCCCTGCCCTCTGGGTGGTGGCCCAAGCACAGGGCCCCTCCCCACTGCTTCTATCATCCATCCAGGTGAGAGGCTAAAAGGCCAGGAGGACAGCCTCGCCTCTGCAGTGGATGCTACGACGGAGCAAGAGGCCTGCGACTCCGACTGAGGCACGCCTTATCCCCCCCACCCCCACCATCATGCCTGTCCTATGGGCGGGTGGCCTTGGGCAAGGGTGGGGGCTGGGCTTACTGTTACCTCCTATTTGGCTCCAGAACTACACTGCCCCACCAGCCAGAAACCCTTGCCTGGGGTGAGGTCAGCTCCTTGTCTCCTGAGTGGTCCTCACCATGCCGAGAGGGGCAGAGCCAACAGCAACCCCATGGGCTTGCTGTGTCTGTACATATTTGTGTAATTGGAAGTTTCTTTTATCCCTAGAAATAGAAGCAATCAGACGCTTATGTGTGGCAGAAACTTATTATATATTTTTTGGGTCCCTGGGGCACTGTGGGTTTGGGCCCCCAGACAGGGCGGCTGTGAGCTGAAGCTTCACACGAGGAAGCCCTGTGTTGGACCAGGCATGTCGAGGCTGGAGGAGTGCAGAAGGCCCAGACCCCACCTTTTGAGTCTGGGTCCTGGTCCAGTCAGGCGGTCATGTCAAAACCTGTGGGTGACAGGGAGAGTCTGAGAGGCTTCTCTAAGCCCTCCCACAGGCCTGGGCCTTGCTGGAATGTCTGGCCAGCCTGGAGAGGCTCCCACTCTGTGTCGGTCCTCTGTGGTTCCCTTCACAGTGTGAGAGAGAAGGGAGAGGCTGGGCATGTGGAGGGGGTATGCTGTGTCCTGGCAAGCCTCCCTCCCAGGTGGAGCCAGATTCAAGGCTCCTGGCACTGTTGTGTCTCACTCTCACAACCCCCAGCGGTTCCTGTTCTTGCGTCACTGTCAGAGCTAGACTGTGGCTTCCCTGGGACGGGGCCCCTGCACCGGGGTGGGGGGTGGCTCCTAGAGACTAGGGTATTAGAGCCTGGTTTTGGGGTGTGGTCTTAGGCCCTAGGTCCCCAGGGTCCTGGCATTGGGACCATGAGCCTCGTCTGTGGAGCTGACTATCTGGAGTGACTGGCCACAGCGCTGAGTCCAGGTCCCTGTGGCCAACTAGAGTTTCATCTCCAAAGTGATAACACACTTGAGTGTTTCCCCTCGTGTGTCCCACCCCCACCCAGTGTCATCCCAGTGCATCCTGCCCTCTGCTGAGTTGGAGGAACATTGGCCTGACTCTGGTGGACAGTGCCAAAGACCCAGGTCACAGAGCTGTAGTGAGTACATGTGCCCCGACACCAGCACATTCATACAATGAAGCAGATGCTTTCATCTAAAAACTACCCTGAGAAGGTAACCTGTGCAGGAAGGGAGCAGGTCTGATGGAGGGCCAAAGCAGTAGGTGGCTCACTGAGCAGCGGGCAGGCCCAGGACTCTGGTTCCCAAGCAAGCCCGGGTCACACCTGCCCATGGGTGGCAGGGCTGGAGCCGGACTCCCTCTGCCTCATGGCATCTGGGACCGGCCTTCCCTTCCTGGGAATAAAAGACGAGAAGGTGCCTCCAGGCCCAGGACTGTTGTACAAACAGGGTGCTAGTCTGTGGCAGCGTATGCCTCAGACTCCCGGCGAGGCTCCCACTCTCTTGATGGCGCTGGGGCTAGCATGTGGCCGGCCCCACAGAGTGGGAACCCCGAGAGCTGAGGAAAGGTTTGCTTCTGCGTTTACAGCTCTGTATGACTACAGAAAACCGGCGTGCATGGAAAGGGCAAAACTAACACCATCACTCACGATGGGTGCACGAACAAAAGTTACAGAATATATGAGGAGACCGGTGCCTTGAAGAAGGGGTACCACCCCACCAGGTGGAAGAGTTGATCCCCAAGGAACTGAAACCATGACCTCCTTACAGACTTTAAAATGAACATTGGTTTTCTCGCCAGAGATAAAAGAGGCACCCAGCTCCCCTAACTCAGGAACTTAGGTAGGAGGAAGATCTGGGTGGTAATCTTGGAAACAAAGAATGTTTATTAAAATAAGTGACACACACAGACACACACATACCATAAGCAACTCACCGGAGGAGCTAAGTAATAACAATCGGAGGAGGGATTGATCAGTTTAAAGTTAGGCGGAAGCCCTAGGAGGCAGCAGTGGGAGCAGGTAGGTTGGCAAGTGGACATACTGCCAGGTGTCCGTGAGCAGATGGGAGATCAGGAAAAGAAAACGAGAAAGAAGGAATGGCCAACCACTTCTGTCTCTGGCATCATGGGACTGCAGTGGCCCGAACTGATCCTCCCTTTGCAAACAGCTAAAAATACTAGGTAAATAAATAGTTACAACAAATACTTTTAAAGGCCTCAGTGACCAGGCAAGAAAGTAGAAAACACTCAAGCAAGAGGGTAGGAGAAGCAGCAGAATGCTGAAGTCTCACCTCTGACTTGAAGGTATGTGACAAGCGAGGTGAAATAGCATTGGTTTTCGGGGTGCTCAGTGCCTGGGGCCAAGACAACTCACTACCTGTGCATAATGAGGGACCTGGTACGAGGACCCTCCAGAAGGCTGGGGCTGCAAAGGGCAGGGCCCTCTGTGAACTAATAATAGATCCGCTCCCTTGGCATCCCAGAGGAAAACTGAACCTTGGCACTGACTGGAATGAAGAAAGGTCTCCCTTGAGAACTGAGCCGGCCCACATGGGTTTGCATGTGAGAAACCTCAAGCCAAGAAACAGATCGATAACCTAAAACGAGAAGCTAAGAGATACAGAGGATAGAGTGAGAAGAGCTACATAACATGTGATTAGAGTTCCAGGAGAGAAAAAAGGCAAAAAGGAGGCGGATGTTTTATATATATATATATATATATATATACATATATGTATATATATATATTTATATTTATTTTAATGGCTGGAACAACTCTTCAAAATCACCAATCCACAAATTCAAGGAGATCAATATATCTCAAGCAAGGCAACAAAAGGAAATCAACACTCGAGAGAAGTTCCATCTCTCGGTATGGATGGTGATTAATTAGGTATAATCACTTTTTGACTATTCAGGGACCCAAATATATTTGTGCATTTTTTGTATGTTTATTACACCTTAGTAAGCAAGTTCACTTAAAACTTTTTCATATCTTAATCATCAATTCCTGCATTCAAATTCCATACAAAACTTAGTGGCTTAAAACAGACCTTTAGTATTAGAACGTTTCTGCGGGTCAGGGATGTGGGAGTGGCTTACCTGGGCAGTTCTAGTTTGGGGTCTCTGAGATCATGGTCAAGATGTTCCCAGGGCTGCAGTCATCTGAAAGCTTGGCCAGGGCTGGAGGCTGTGCTTTCGGGATGCTGTCCACCGCCAGGAAGGCTCATAGAAGCCCGGTGTACACTGAGCCCTTGCCACATGGCTCTCTCCATAAGGCTTTTTTGTGAGTGTTTGTGTGTGTGCGCGCGCACGCTGTGGCAGCCGGCTTTCCCCAGAATGATCAAGCCAAGACAAAGTATGGGGAAACTAGGGCCTTTTATGACCTGGGCTTGGAAATGATACTCTGCCACGTTATATTGTTAGAAGCAAGTCACTATGTCCAGTGACTTGGGAAATAAGTCCAGCCTACACTCAAAGGAGAATTAGGTTCTACATCGGGAAGGGAGGTCTAAGAATTTGTGGGCGTATTTAAAAACCACTGCATACCTAGAGAGTTAAGTGCAACAAGTTGGCAGAACAAAAAGAGCAAGAAAAGATGTTAGAATTAGAAAAGATAACATTACCCTTTAAGGAGCAAGACAGCAGATGTCTCAGCCGCAGCCGGTGGTAACTAGAGGGATACCTGCCTGTATCATCGTTAACTAGACAGAAGGAAGTTGTCAACCTACAATTCTATACCCAGAGAAAATACCTTACAAGGTATTTTTAGACAAGCAAACCCAGAGATTTTGTCACCAGCAGACTCACATGGAAAGAAAATCTGTTTGGGGGGTAATGAAAATACTGCACAATGGATTGTGGTGGGTCGTTTCACAAATCAATGGGTATGCTAAAAGCTGTTGAATTTGTACACTTCCAGTGGGCAAAGTGTAGGCGATGTATATTCTCACTAAAGCTGTTCTTAAAAAATGAAATAAATAAGCATTCTCCTTTTTTTATTTTAATTTTTATTCTCTTTTAATTTATTTATTTGACAGAGAGATTACAAGCAGGCAGAGAGCAGGCAGAGAGAGAGGGGGAAGCAGGCTCCCCGCTGAGCAGAGAGCCTGATGTGGAGCTTGATCCCAGGACCCTGAGACCACGACCCAAGCCGAAGGCAGAGGCTCAACCCACTGAGCCACCCAGGCGCCCCAGTGTTCTCCTTTGAAAAAAATTTTTCTATAGGATGTCTTCAGATTGGAGTGAGACACGATCCCAGATGGAAAATCTGTTATAAGTAGGAATGAAGAGAAATAAAGTGGAAATCTAAATAGGTATCAACCTTAGGAAATGAGAATGTTCTATGGGGTGAAAGTAAGACCAGGGCTACTAGAGTATGTGACAGTAGTGGTATTTACACACTCCTGCCCGGGTGAGACGTGGTGGGGATTATAACCCTCTACAGAGCTCAGCTCACTCGGGAAGAGAGAAGGAACTCCATGTAGACCCTAGACTCTGCTCTACAGGCAGGCGGACATTTCTAGGATCAATCTAATAGAATAGAAATGGTGTACCACTTCCAAAGCAGTTAAGGAAAAAAAGAAAAAGAAAGAAAGAAAGGGAGAAAGGAAGATAGATAGATTACCCAAAAGAAGTTCAAGAGAGAAAAAAAAAACATAGGACAAGTAAATGAATCCAAGTACATCATTAATTATAGTCAACGTATCAAACCACCTTTTAAAAAAAGTCTGATGCTATTTTTATATATTTATTTGTAAAAAATTTATTTGACAGAGACAGTGAGAGGGAACACAAGTGGGAGGGTGGGGGAGCGAGAAGCAGACTCCCCACAGAGTGAGGAGCTCGATCCCAGAACCCCAGGATCATGACCTGAGCCAAAGGCAGACACTTAATGACTGAGCCACCCAGGTGCCCGTCACCCACATACTTTTTAATTTTTTAAAATTTTAACTTATGTGACAGAGATCACAAGTAGGCAGAGGCAGACGGGGGTCGGGGGGTAGGGAGCTGGTAAGCAGGCTCCCTGCTGAGCAGAGAGCCCCATGTGGGGCTCAGTCCCAGGACCCTGAGATCATGACCCGAGCCGAACACAGGCTTAACCCACTGAGCCACCCAGGGGCCCCCCACACTTACATCTTTAAGGAGAGAAATCTCCAGCATTCACAACGTGTATTACTTGGGAAGTGTGAAGTGGGATTTTTTTTTAATGGCCCCACCTGCTGTTTCACTACAGGGGTCTGGGTTAGAGCATTGAGGGTAAAGAGAAAAACCATCCAAGCTACATGGAAAAAATCCCAACAGCCTATAAATGAATAAGTTCCATTTTCATCAGTAGTGGATTCTACAAGACATTTTTCCCGAATGCCAAGGAAACAAATGTCGGTCAATCATCAGGTCCAGACATTTTCTTTCGGGCTTCTGATACCCAGTATTGGCTATGCACAGATCTTTGCCGGAGGAACTAGCAGGGAAAGTTCCAGAGCAAGAGGAGCCATGGTGGGAGCCCGGAGAGGGGTGGAAGAATCCGGGCTGCATTTGGCACAAACAGTATCTCAGACAAGGAGGGCTTTATTGTTCCTTGTGTCATATCCATGGCGATACAGTGGCTCCAGGGACACGGGTCCTTTTTGTCTCCCCAGCTGCTGTCCTTAGCTCCCCGAGGAGCCTGTGCACCCCCAGGTGGGAGGTATCGGCAGGAGGGGGAAAGGCAAGGGGCAAGCCAGCTGGGGGAACCGTGGCTTCAAGCCCAGTCAGTCCCCCAGGCTTGCCTTCACATCTGATCAGCCATGACTGGGTCACATCCTGCCCTCTCTGCAGACATGTGGGGAGTAAGGGTATTCTAAGCTGGGCACATCGCCACCATGATTGAAATTGAGGTTCCACGAGAAAGGGAGAAGGGTAGAAAGAGTCCTGGGAAGGCAGCCAGTGGTGCCTGCCACAGGATGCAGGAAGAAGTGGTGAGCAGAGAAACTGGTAAACGTTGCGAAAATCAATAATTGGCTAACCTCTAGCAAGACTGACAAGGACAAAGTTACGAATATTAGGAATGCAATAAGGCTGCGCTCTCAACACCACAGACCTCAGAAAGACAGAAAGGGGAGACAGTAGATATCCACATCAACTTGAAAAGTTGATGAAATGGACCAATTCCTTGAAAAACATGAACTACCACAATTCGCAGAAGATGAAATAGATAATCTGCATAGCTGTAATTACTAAGGATATTGAATTCGTGATTTAAAAAGTTTATTAATGTCCTCTCCACACCCAACCTGGGGCTGGAAGGCACGACCCCAAGATGAGTCCCGTGCTCTACCGAATGAGTCAGCCAGGTGCCCCCTGACCCCCTGAATTCATGATTCTCGACCCCCTGCCATCAAGGTGGGGCTGTTGGGGGGAAGACAGACACATAGATCAATGGGAAAGAGTAAGAAACTCAAGTTGCCCCAAATAAGAACGGACGACTATCTATTTATTTATTTATTTATTTGAAAGCGTGAGAACGTGAGAGTGGCGGAAGGAGAAACACTTCCCGCTGAGCTGGGAGCCCAATATGGGGCTTGATCTTGGACTCTGAGCCGAAGGCAGACGCTTGACTGACTGAGCCACCCAGGCGTCCCATGCCAACTCATTTTTTTTTTTTAGATCATTTATTCATTTATTTGTCAGAGAGAGAGTGTGTGTGCACAAGTAGGCAGAGTGGCAGGCAGAGGAGGAGAGAGAAGCAGGCTCCCTGCCCAGTGAGGAGCCCAGTGCAGGACTTGATCCCAGGACCCTGTGATCACGACCTGAGCCAAAGGCAGCGGCCCAACTGACTGAGCCACCCAAGTGTCCCATGGCAACTCATTTTTTACAAAGACGCAGAACGAGCTCATGGGAGGCAAGATAGGCTTCAGCAGATGATGCTGGAATGATTGGATCTGCCAAGGCCAAAAAGAGAACCCCAGCCTAAAGCCCAGCCAGACAATATACAAAAATTAAAGTGGATCATAGGTTTACATATAAAGTGTAAACTTACAAAAACCTTTTTTAAGAGAAAATCTTCAGGACCTAGAAGAACTTGGTGAGGAGTTCTTAGACACAAGACACAGAAACACATCCCCAAAGAAGGAAATCAATAAATTTGACTTAACCAAAATGAAAACTCTGTTAATAGAGAATGAAAAGCTACAGACTACATTGTAAACCCCATATCTGATAAAGGACTCAAATCTAGACTATAAAGAACTTTCACAACAGGAGGGAGGGAAGGAGGGAAGGAAATGAGAGAGGCAGGAAAGAAGGACTCAATTAGAAAATGGGCAAAGAGACATTTTGCTGAACAGGGTATATAAGTGGTAAACACTTGAGAGATGTTTAGCATCACTGGCTGTTATGGAAATGCAAGTGAAGACCATGAAAAGACATCATTATACACCAATTAGGACAGTGTAAATAAAAAATAGTGATAATACCAAATGCTGGCAAGGATGTAGAGAAGCTACCCAGCAACCACAAGAAAGACTATACAAATGTTCATAACCGCATTCTTTATGATCGCTAAAAAGTAGAAAAAAAGCAATGTCACGTGTGTTATTGCTTATCGAATACTAGATCATTTAAATTCGCTGTCCAGGATACATCAGTTAAAACCAATGAGCCCCGGGCGCCTGGGTGACTCAGTGGGTTAAGCCTCTGCCTTTGGCTCAGGTCATGGTCTTAGGGTCCTGGGATCGAGCCCCACATCGGGCTCTCTGCTCAGCGGGGTGCCTGCTTCCCTTCCTCTCTCTCTCTGCCTGCCTCTCTGCCTACTTGTGATCTCTGTCTGTCAAATAACTAAATAAAATCTTTAAAACAACAACAACAACAACAAAACAAATGAGCCCCGGATCTCTAGTTTAATGGAACTTTCCAAGTCATCATCATAAGATCATGGTCTTCAGAAAATTTCCCATCCTTCATTTTGAAATTAAAATATTACACAAAAGGGGGCACCTGGGTGGCTCAGTGGATTAAAGCCTCTGCCTTCGGTTCAGGTCATGATCCCAGGGTCCCGGGATCGAGCCCCGCATCGGGCTTTCTGCTCAGCGAGGAGCCTGCTTCCTCCTCTCTCTCTCTGCCTGCCTCTCTGCCTACTTGTGATCACTGTCAAATAAATAAATAAAATCTTTAAAAAATATATATTACACAAAAGGGGCACCTGGGTGGCTCAGTTGTTTAAGTGTCCGCCTTTGACTCAAGTCATGATCCTAGTGTCCTGGGATTGAGCCCTGCGTTGGGCTCCCTGGTCAGCAGGGAGCCTGTTTCTCCCACTTCCCCTGCTTGTGCTCTCGCTTGCTCGTTTGCTCTCAAATAAATAATAATAATAATAATAAAAACTTTAAAAAACGTTCCACAAAAACAGGTGAAATAAGTATGGTAATAAATTTTTGATATACGGGAATCAGTGTACGAGACCATTCCTTCGCTTGGCCCTGTACTTTGGAGAGTAATGGACTGGAAAATTAAGTTCCTTGAGGACATCTGGCCTCCGGGTCATCTCTGGAGAGGTGTCAGGCCTGGGTTGATCAGCAACAGCCCTTTCCCAGCAGAGGAAAGGACAGAGCCTACTGGCCCAGAGACCCAGGCTTGTGCCTGTGGGTAAAAGGGGCAGCAAGAGGGCGGGGAGGAGGTTGTACCTGGGATTGCCGGGATAGGCCCCCAGGGGCTGGGACAAGGTCTATATCACAGTGAGGACCTGGGGATTTGGGGTCAGAAGCACAGTCCCTAAAGTTACAAGGGGAAATTCTGTCTAGCCCAGCAGGCTGCAGTCAGGAGTGTGAAGGCACCTAGTTTGAGCAAGTCTAGTCCTCTGGAGTTGGCCTGTCCTCCCAGCCATGTCCCTGTTGGGGTCCATGCTGCTGCTTACCACCTTTGGGGCTCTAGTGCGAGATGCCTGCTCACCTTCATTCAGGTAGCACTTCCACAGGGGTCTGAGCCATGTCCAGGGTCAGGTGCAAGCCTGCCTACCCCTAAAGGAGCTGGGGATTCAGATCTGCTCCGTGAGTACCTGCTCATGCTGGGCATTGTTCTAGGGGCTGATGATGCGGCTGGGAATCATGATCTCTTGCCCTCCCAGAGCTGACCTCCTGTGGGCGCGAGGTGAGCCCCTCCCTCAGACCAGCCCGAAAGCCCTTGCTTCCCCGAGAGCCATCGGGCTGGGCATTACACTGGGGCATGGTGAGTGGTGGGACCTGGGGCTGCATGGACGAGGCTCGGGCGCCTTATTTCCCCACTTCTTCCCATGGCCGCTGGGGGGCAGCAGAAGACACCGACCCAGGGCCCTGGAAGGGATTGTGGGTCAGTGCAGCCTGTTTGCCCGCTGCTCCAGTGGGTCTTCTGTAATGCACATCACCCCACCCGACAAATCCAATCAGTCTGTTCTTTCCCATGGGGCCTGTTTGACATCAGAGATGTTCGCAAGAGTGGTGCTCCGTCTGCGTGAAACCCAGAACAGTGGGGATGGTGTCCTAGGAGAGCTGCAGCTCTTCCTGCCCCTTCCCCACTGGCCTGCTGGGTTCCACGCAGCAGTGGTTCCAGAGTGCGTTGGCCCCCAGCTCTGAAGGGGGGCAGCCCCAGCCCCATCAGGTCACAGGCAGCTCATCCCTCCTGCGGGAGGGTCTGCACCTGTGTGAGGCATCTGTGGACAGCGTACCCAGGGTTGCGGACCCTCTGTAGTCTGCTTGGGAAAGGGACTCTCCTGGAAGGTCAGGGCCCCTTAGCCCCTCAGCCAGACCTCACATGGCACCCTCGAAGCTTGTCCTGAGCATCTCTTGTTTGGAGCCAAGCTCCCAGATGCCGGTTGTCCCAGGGGCCATCCAGGTGGCATAGGGGTCTCGCCCACCTGCTGGGCCTGGATGGGCATTCGTGAGCATTCCACAGAGCAGGAGTGAGTGTGTGTGCCAGGTCCTTCCCTCCCTGGCTGCTTCCCTCCCTGGCTCAGGCCTGGCCTTGGCCTCTGGCAGCTGGCAGCTGTGGGCTGGGAAGGGGTGTCCAGCAGAGTTTCCCGGCCAGCCTACCCCTTCTGTATGTATTTACTGGTTTTCTCTAAATGTTCCCATTACTCAGGCCTCTGGTCGGCACTGAGACAGAAATAAATCCCACAAGGCAGCCCGGCCAGAAGCCGGGAATCCAATTCCCCATCAAAGGCCGGAAGAGGCCCCTGTGCAGAGCACGCCAGACCACAGGGGCCCACACACTCCACATGGCCATGGATACAGCCACGCACACCCCCCACGCACACACACGTGTGCACCCACGCGCTCTCCCACATACGCCCACAGGCACTGTGCTTTACACCCACCCCTGCACGAGCAGGCCCCCCCATGTCCCACACACACTCAGAATGGCCTCCTGCACACATATGCCATCCCAAGTACACACCCCCTGGTGTGGACTCCGTTTGTGCACACGTTCCCTGACAGCTCGACTTACACGCCATTGTGACCACACACTCTGGGGTCACAAACTCAGTCATCCCTAAGGTGCTGGTCAGCGAGAGAAGCGGTGAGGGGGTGGGAGGATGGGCAGCCCCCATGAGCTCTGGAGGAGAGTAGCCTCATGGGAACGCGGCCCAGGGCTGCCAGGGCTTCTGAATTTTTAAGAGAAACTGGAAAGCTGAATTTTTATGTGAAATATCCTGATTTTTAAATGTTGGCTCAAGATGTTGAAAATACTGTAAGGGCCAAGCCAAACACGTCCCTGGGCCAAATTCCACCCACAGGCGGCGTTTTCAGACCACAGGTCCACACAGACACACACACATGCACACACACAGATAGACACACACATATACACAGCCATACAAACAAGTACAAACAGGCACACTGATACACAATACAGTCGCACACAGAGACGCGCAAACGGACATCCACATCTGTACGCACACACAAAGACACAGGTATGCACACGGGTAGAACCACCAATGACAGCGGACACAACACACACATATTTGAAAAGACACACACAGAAATATACATGCATAAATACAAATAAATACACAGACACAAATATGCATACATAATACAAATAAACAGACACACCTAGCGGCTCCACAACACATCCCTCTGTCTCACTGAGATGGGCGAGCTTGGTGGGGGCGCAAAGCCTGTCACCTGCTGGGGAGAGGGTCCCCAGGAGAGGGTCTCCTGGCGTGGGCTGCTGGGAGAGCAGAGCCAAGGGGAGTGGGAGGAGCAGAGAAGGGGAAGAGTTTGCAGCCACAGGTCCTGGAGCTCTGGGAAGAGAGGTTGGGGTGACCACAAGCCTGCCCTCCCGTGCCCTGAACCCCATCTTCTCAGCCCGGCCTGGTCCCCTCCTCCCCACAGGGAAGCAAAGCCAGCAGGAGCCCATGGGGGTTGCTCATCTGCCCCCTCACCACCCGCGCCCAGTGGATCCTTCTGAGACTGTGACCTGAAGCCTTTAGGACGATAGGATGATTGAAACCTCTTTATCCCCACTGAAGCTGCTGGGGTGGCAGGGGGCCTAAACAGTAGGTGCATAATTAATGCAGCTGTCTTCCCTCCCCCACCCACAGATTTGGAAAGCTGAGGCCAACATGAAAGGTGGGAACCTGGTCTCCCGCCTCCACTGCTTCCCAGACCTGGGCTCCTCTCCTCAGCGCTTGGACAGGGAATCGTTGCCCAGAATCCATGCCCGCCACCTCTCAGCCCCCACAGCCTGCATGACTGTGACACTGAAGAAGGAGGGAACCTGTCACTGAGCATGTCCTGGCCTTGTGTCCCAGGGGTCCACTAAGGAGCAAGATGGGATACTGAGCCCACAGAGGCCAGGAGACCCGGGCAGGGGCCTGACATCAGAAGAGAAGCTGAGGCTCAGAGAGGGAAGGCGCTAGCCCAGTGTCACACAGCACACCCCGGGAGCCAGCCACGGTCCAGGCCCCTGCTTGGCTCCGAAGTCCCCTCTTCTGGCCCAGCCAAGGCTTGTTGCCGTTGGCCATGGGAGCCTCAGGCTGGAATCATTCTCCCGAAATTGGCTGAGAAAGCACAAGGGACAAGCCGCTGGACCCAACCCAGCCTGCGTGCCGGAGTCTCGCAGCAAGGCCCACAGATCCTGCCCCTCTGATGGAACCCTCAGCCAGCCAGACCTCTTCTAACAGCCAAAGCAGAACCTGGACCCTCTCAGGCCCCTGGGCAGGGTCATGACCCCTCACACACCACCAGAGGAGGGCTGTGTCCCCCTTAAGGTCCCCTAAGGCAGGGTCATGTCCCTTCTGAACTTCCAGAGAACTCAGTCCCCTTTCCCCCGTGTCTGTGCTGCTCCCTCCCACCTCGCCAGCGTTCGGGCGGGAGGCTGTGGGCTCTCACAGCCTGTGCACTCTGGGGGGGTGCGTGGGGCCCGGCTCCATCTTTGTTCTCGGCTTGCAGGTTGACGGTGGCCAGGGCCACCTCTCTGATGCTGCTGGACGCCCAGAGGCCCTGTTCTGAGCTGAGAACTAGGCTCTTATCCAGCCTGGGGGCCTGGCCTCGGGTTCCAGGCACCACCAGCCGGTTATGTTCCTTCCAAGGGTCTCCAGAGGCCCCTCTCCCGGTCTGGGTGTAGACAGGACCGGCCAGAGAGGGCAGAGCCTGTTCACATGCCCAAGGCAGGTGGGAACCGAGGCCCGCCTTACTGGCCCCATTTGGGGTTCAGGGCAGCCCATGAGGTTCCAGACACCCTGGCGAAGGAGGCTGAGGAGCTGGGGTCTCTCGGTGTCCTCCGCCCTGCCTGCCTGCGCCCAGCTCGGCTGGTGTTTACGTGTTCCCTGTGGCTTGGCTGGGCTGGGAGGCCTTGAAGGGAGAAGTGACCACCTGGTTTTAGCCTCTGCTCAAGGCAAACAGGGTCCTGACTGCCTGCCAGGCCCCCTGAGGGCTCCCACTTCCTCTGCCAACACCTGGATGGCCCAGGTGCTGCGCGGGGCCTCTCTGAGTGGGCAGGCCGGCCCTGGCCTGGGAGCTCCAGGTCGAAGGCAAGAGGGTCCTGGCCTAGGGCCTTGGACTGGTGTAAGGTCCAGTCCTGCCTGGACATCCTAGAAAGGGGGAGGCCTGGCCCTGTCCTAGGAGGTATTAGTCTGAGGGGTGAGCACAGCCCTATCCTGGGATGGAGGTCCCTGGTCTGTGGGATGAGGCTCAACCCTGCCCTGAGGGAACCCAGTTTGAGAGGAGACGCTCAACTCTGTCCTGGGGTCGCATAGACTGAGGGGAAAGACAGCCTTGTCCTAGGGGTACTCAGTATGGGTGTTTCAAGGTGAGCGGGCCTCATGGACTCTCCTTCAGAAGCCTCCTGAGGAGGAGTCTGGGTGAGAAAATGGGGCCCCGGGGCTCAGCCAGCTAGAGGCCTCGAGGACTGCCCGGGGGGTGGGTGGGATGAGTTTTCCAGAGGTCCCGTAGCTTTGAGGCCTGAAGAAGGGCATCACACAGACACCCCCGGGACGGGGATGGGAGGGCATCTTTTCTGCCTGGGTCTCCTTCTCCCAGCCAGTGCTTCATGCAAGGTCCTTCCTGCCTGCTACCTGCCTCCCACAAGCCTCTCCCCTGAGGCCTGAGTAACCTCCTCCCACCTCTCCAATGCCATGGGGACTCTTCTAAATGTGGCTCAAATGCTGCTCTCCTGTACGGTTTCCAGTAGCTTCCAGCATTCACGGGAGTCCTTGGTGCTCAAACTGGCTCAGTGGCCCTGCGGGTGCTGGCCCGTGTCTCTCATAGCGCTCCAAGCACGTCACACCCCGTGGAACCCCATGGGTGCACCAGGCCTTTGGGCCATCGTTTGCCCTACTCGCCATCTGGAAGGGCTGGTGGGGCTGGGCCTGAGGCTGCTCTGAGTATGTCTATACCACCCACCGCCTGAGTTTACGGTCCCGGCCCCATGACCCCTCGCCCAGTCCCCAGTGGGGTGGGGGTGCTGTTCGAGGTGGGGGGGCGCTTTCCAGATGCCAAGTCCACAGAGAACAAAATGTTTAGCGCTGGAGATGAGGGAAGGAAGGGCCAGGCAAGGTCACTCGCTGGTACAGGCCCAGGGGCAAGGCTGGCCTCAGGCTTGAGAAGGAAGCTTGTTCTGGTCAGAGCATGGGGTGGGGATGCCTTTGGGCCGGTTCCCAGCATCAGGCGAGGGGGGCCTGTGGTGCCCTAGGGCCCAAGACTGGGGTGGGCAGGGGGCAAGGAACGCGGCGGGCAGGTGTTGGAGGGGGGCGCTTAGTGGCGGTCTCGGACCCCCCGTGAGCAGGTGTGCCAAGTCCTGCAGGCCCCCATGCCTGGCTCCCTCACAGTTCCTGGCCCGAGAACAGACCTCAGCCCATGTCCCACTTGATGGCCTCGGCACGCCCCCTGCCCTCTCAGTCTGGTGACCAGAGACCTGTCAGATCCAGGGGGGGGGGGCTGGGGATCCTGTGTGGAGTCCCTGAATGCCCCAGCCCCCAAGGGACACAGCATGGCCACCGGACAGGAAAGACGGGGCCTGGAACAGGGCCAGGGACCCAGGGACCTGCTGTTGGTCCTTGGCGAACATTGAGGGGATAACAGGTGAAGAGTCAGCCCAGGAGCCAGGGCTCCCCCCGCCCCACCGCCGCTGCCCCGGGGCCTCGGCAGGAGCATCAGAGGCGGCAGCTGGAGCTGGTGGCAGGGAGAGGCTGTAGCCCAGCTCCCACATGGTTCTGCTGGGCCCCTGTGTGACCCCAGCAAACGGGGGCCACTCTTGGCCTCTCCCAGGTCTTTCCTGCTGGACTGTGCCCGGACCCCAGGGACTGGCCCGTGGGTCCTGGAGCACCTCCAGAGGTGAAACCCAAGAACGTCTCCATGGCTCCCAACGACCCCCACCCCCAGCCCCGGCCTCCCAAGCCCCAGCTCAGACCACAGGAAGCTGCACACGGCTTCCTTTTCCCTTTTCTTTCTTTCTTTCTTTTTTTTTTTTTTCTTTTTCTCCTCTTTTGTCTTCCCAGCCCTAGCCCTGAGCGGGCAACCGTCCAACCAGCCATCTCTTGGTCCGTCTGTCAGCCCTTATGCCCACGGGTCCAACCCTGGCTCGGTCCCCGATCACATGACCGTCTCCCACTCCTCCTGCAGTAGGGCTGGCGGCCGCTCTGGCGCCGAGGCCTCCTCGTCCAGCCCCGAGCAGGAGCCATTGAGAAACCCGTCATCCTTGGGAGCAGCCGCGGCAGGTGGTGTGGTTTGGAGGGTCGGGGCCCCTGGCTTGGTGTGGCCGGGGAGTGGGGGGTGGCCGTTGGTGGCGGTGGTGGCGGCAGGCAGCAGGCGCGGGCTGAGGGGCAGGCCGAGTCCTGTGCGGGGGCCTACATTGGTCACACTCGTGTGAGACACCATCGGGCCATAGCTGTAGCTGCTGCTCCCGCTGCGGGCCTTACGCTTGAAGTCCAGTGCCAGTGTCCAGCGGCTCCAGGATTTCTTGATCTCGGCCTGTACCTGCGATGGCCCAGAGGAGGCGGAGCGTCAGGTAGACCCCTCTGCCCCACGTCTCCCCTCCCCAGCCCCAGCCGTGCCTGCATCTCTGCCCCTATGACACTCTGCACCCAGTGGAACCAGAGGCGTGGGGTGTTACTGGAAAATTCCAATGCCAAGCAAAATCCTGTCATCCTCAGAACATGGTGCCTCACTGCAGGCAACCAACACACCCTGAGTCCACAAGGCTCGAATGGCCCCAGGGGTGGCTGAGTCGTTTGCTCCGGATTACGGAGCATTCAACCCGTGGGGCTGGGAAGACGCAGGCTCTGCCAGAGAGTGAGGAGCCCGCAAATCCTAGCACATCCTGAATCATCTGGAAAGACTCTCTGCCTTCAGAATGTCCTCAGGGCTGTTCTCAGAGGAGCAGAGGAACTGGACAGGAGAATGAAAGGACTGGATTTGGGGAACCCTGGCCGTTCCGTGTCCCCCCGCCTTGTCCCAGGGCTGCTCCCCCTCCCACGCTTACCTCGCCATTGCAGAAACAGTATATGATGGCGACAAAAAATCCCTACGGACAGAGGTACATGGGGTCAGGGCCCAGAGGCTGCACCTGCTGCCCCAGCCCAGCTCCCCGCCGCCCTCCCCCGCCCCCCGCCAGGCATTGGCCAGGCCTGCGCACCTGGAAGGAGTTGAAGAGCATCTCGTAGTGCATCTGGATGTGCCAGAGCGTCCCTGAGACCTCGGTGTACGGCGTGGCCATGAACACAATGTAGTGGACACCGAAGAGCGGCATGAGCACCAGCGTGGACTTGAGCAGCTTCCTGGGCCAGCAGGGGTAGGAGGCTCAGCGAAAAGCCGCCGCTCCCCGGGAGGCACTGTGCTATCCACACCCACCTGCCCGACCCCAGCTCTTAGGCTCCAGGAGCCAAGAAGGGGCCTGCGGCTCTGGCCAGAGCAGAGGACGACCCAGTTAACCTGGGACAAAGTGTTCATAAGGGCCCTTGGGGCCTGCACCTGCTGGTCCCTCCAGGGGCACTCACTTCCCCCCGGCCTTCCCTCTTCACCCCGCAGCCCTTTCCTCGGAGTTCAGCAGAGCTGCCGTCCTCTCGAAGCCACCTGCTGCCCCCCGTCCCCTGGACTCGCTATAATCAGCTCTTTGAGGAGGGGTCTGGGTTTGCCCCCCACATCCCCTGCAGACCCCAGCCCTGAACGGCCCAGGTTGGCTCTGGGGTGGCCCCAGAGACCAGGGCAGATCCCATGACTGCTGGGTGAGGCCGGCCAGGGAGTCAGGAGCCGGGTGCTTCCCTCGACACAGGCTCATTCTTGGGCCCTCTGTCTTTATTTTAGTGCACGGTGCTGGGGTGTGATGACCCCGGTGTCCCGAGGAGCCTCAGGCCGGGTGGGCGCAGCTCACCGGTACTGCTGCCGCGTGTCACACCGGCCGGCATTGGTCTCCCGCAGCTTGGTGGCGAGCACCCGGACGATGTTGATAAAGAGGATGAAGTTGAGCTGTGGGAGGGAGGGAGGAAGGGCTGCGTCTCGAGGTGCACCATAGCAGGTTGGGGGGCGCGGGTCCAGGGACCCAGGGCCCCGCCCAGGCTTCCCCCACCACCGACTGGGTGACATGAGGCTGTGGCGCTCCAACTCTGGGGTCCAGGGAAGCCCGTGCAGTCCCCGTCAGGGGCTGGTCACCGGCACCTGCGGAGCCGCCCCCACAGCCCTACAGCCACCCCTGCTCACCACGATGGAGGCCAGGATGGGCACCTGTATGATCCACTTCTTGTTCCCGGAGCTCAAGTCCCAGCACCTGGTGGAGGCCGATGCATCAGCTCCCACCCCTGTGCTCCTGCCCCGGGCCTGCCCACAGAGTGGCCCCAGAGCGGGTCTGCTCTGACAACAGCTGGCAGGGATGAAGGACGGGGGGGTGTTGGGTGTGGCCAGGCCCAAGTCCCCCCTAAAACGTTACTTTTGAGGCAGCCTCCTGTGACCCTGAGAGGGCATCTGGCTGAAGGCTGGACAGAAAACCGAAGCTGGGTCCCTTCAGGCCCAGGGCACAGGAAGCCCCTTCCCATGCTTCATGGAGGAAGAGGGTGCCAGGCGTATTTCTGACCTGTACCAGAACCCCGTGCCCCCCTCTCCGCCAGGACCTACCCGGTGTTGGCCAGGGTGGCTCTCACGCTGACCCACACAGCCACGAAGATGGCAGGCAGACCTGTGGGTGCAGAGCAGGTGGCGTGTGAGGGACCGCAGGGAGCACCCACGGTGTCTCTCCCCTCAGCACACCCTACCAGACCCATTCTTCTCATCCTCAGTGACCCCCAAATGATCCCGTCACTGTCCCTGACCCCCCTCACCCTGGGCTCAAGGGCTGCTTGGTGACAGAGCCACATGCTGGCATGTGCTGCTCTGCTCCTCCCACAGCCTCCTCTTGGGGCTCCTACACTCAGAACCCACTTTAGCCCTCCGCCCTCATCTGGGTTTGGCATCTCCTGCCCACGCGTGCAGACCTGCTGGAGGACCTCACTAACTTCCCCATGCCTGGTCCACTCCTCCCTTCCCTTTAGGCTCTGCTCTGGGAGTTCCTATGGGGAAGGGGCCTCGTATCAGCATTCTTCTATCCCAGCAGTCCCCACCCCCCCAACAACACACACACACACCCAATTTGAAAGGTCGTAGCCCCATGGATGAGGCTGGGTGGAATGACAGTTGTCGTTCCAGTCTGAGTGAAAGCCACAGGGGAATCTCAGTGTTCCCAGGCCCGAGTCAGCTCAGATGACACATGGTACCTCTGAGTGAGCTCTACCTCTAGAAGGGAGCCCGGGTTCCCACACCCCCTCACACTTTGTTCTGGGTCGGGTGCACCATTGGGAGGAGCAGGGTGCGACCCGTGTTTATGGTGGGAAAAAGAGCTGTGACCTTGTTGTGTCACCAAGTTCTGTTGCTCCAGATCTGTGTGTTTCCTGCCCACCCCGACACCCTCTAGCTCCAGAGTCCAGGTCAGTTCCTGGGACCAGGCCCAGGTCTCCCCCAACCCCAGGGCTTGCTGTGGGGGAGGTCAAGGTCAGAGTGTGTGCCAAGGGGCTGTGGGCTGTTGACCCGAGAGCTTCTGGGTGCTGAGTGCAGGGAGGGCTTCAGCTGCTGGGCCTACCCCTCTGCAGTCTGGCCAGTTGCCCCGGAGCCCAGCCAAGCTCTGGAGCTGCCAACAATAATGGACAATTATCGGTAACTCAATCCCGGAGCCCGTGGGGGAGGAGTGCAGAGCCCCAGCAACCCATTCTGCGGAGGGGCTGCTGAAGCCCTGACAAGGCCGAGAGCTCTGCGTCATGGCTCCTGCAGGCCGGGTGGCAGTGGCGTGGACAGCTCCACACGGTGAGGGGACTGGTAGGGAAACAGGGCTCACGGAGCAGGGAGTATCCCAGACCTCAACTCCAGCCCTAGCGTGACCTCCGACCCACCATCCCACTCTGATCCTGAGCTGAATCCTGGCCTGAGAGCACTCCCTACCTCTCCTGGCTGAGCCCCAGTGCCAGGTGAATCTGCCTCCAGGTGAACCCCAACCCCGGGCTGAGCCCAGGGGTGAACGCTGACCGCGGCCAAGCCCTGGCACCTGAGCCTGGGACGGGGTCAGACTCAGAGAAGGAGGTGGGCAGGCCACCCACTGGCTGCCCCACGTCTAGGTCGGGAGAGGCCGTGTGAGTGCCTCACCCTTAGTGCCCCTTTGACCCTGCTGCCCATGGTCCCACCCTTGCCTGTGCCTCTGCCCGCCGTGCCCTCGTACCCCAGCCGAAGACCGTGAAGCCCCACAAGTACTTCTTCTCTGAGAAGAAGGCCATGAAGATGAGGCTATGCAGGTACAGCCCCTCCACAAGAATCCAGTAGTAGTTGGTGGCCAGGAAGTAAAGGAAGAAGGTCACAGCTACCCTGCAGCCCGCCTAGGAGAGCAGCTGGTGTCAGCCAGAAGGCCGGCCTGCATCTGGGGAAGTGGGGTGATGGGCTGGGGGCTGGCTGGGGGCTGCCTATGAGACAAGACACGTCGCACTAGTCCAGCGGGGAGGCAGGGCCGGGCTCTGGTCAAGAGCGGAGCTGAGGAGCCCGAGGCAGGGGGAGGATGTTGCCAGGGGCAAAAAGGCACTGGGTTTGGGGGGAGCGGTTGGGGCTACTGCGCTGAGACAGGAGTGCTAATACAAGTGCCAGGAGGGCGACAGTCACAAAGCCCTTGGCGGCAGGGCTGGGGAGCTAGGCGGAGGAGGGGTGCGAGGGACCGGAGAGACCCCGTGAGGTGGCCGCGAGCGGCTGGACGCCGGTGATAGCAGGAGGCCAGCAGGGGGCGGGGGCGGAGCTGGAGGGGGCGGAGCTGGAGGGGGCGGGACGGCGCGGGGCGGCGCGGAGTCGAGCGCCGGCCGCGGGAGGGGGGCACTCACGTAGCCGGCGGCGGCTGCGGCGGGCGGCGGGGGCGCCTGGGCGATGGCGCGCAGCTCTTCCTCGGTGAGGCGCTCGGCCTCATCGAGCGTGGCGCCCGAGTAGAGCACCGCGTCCTTGACGAAGATGCTCACGGCGCGAAGCATGAAGGACAGGAATAGGTGCATGTGGATGTAGTTGCGCGTGCAGTGCAGCCGCCTGCAGGGCGCGCGACAACACCGTGGGTGGGGGCCCGGGGACATGCGGGGGGTGGTCGGGAAACCAGGCTGTGCGCGGGGCGGGGGCAGGGACGGGGAAGGTAGGGACGCCGGGCCCCGCTGTGGGGTGCGCTGAGGGGAGGGCTGGCACCCCTCGGCCCCGCCCCCCCAACCCGGCCCCACCCCCTCGCCCTGCCCACCTGAAGTAGGCCAGGATGAGCACAGCCACGGTAAGGGAGGCCAGCGACACCGAGTAGCCCACGGTGTAGATCATGCCCAGGCGGTCAAACACCTCCTGTGCCGGTGGGGACACACCATCAGAGCCCTGGGACTCCGGTTAAGGGTCAGAGGCCAGGTTGAGGTGGCGGGAGGCGTCAGGCCTCGCTCAGGGGCCACCAGTGGGGTGGGGTGGGGTAACCTTATCCAGATCAGGGTGGGGAAGGGAAAAGCTCGCACCCGTTCACGAGTCTCATTGGTCAGGAACTTGACACACTCGCTGTAGTTGGCCCATGTCCGGTTATGCCCAGGCACCAGTTCCCAGCTGCCATTGCGGTCACAGCGACGGTAGGCATGGCCTGCAGGCCCATGGGGAGGGTCAGGGCAGGCAGAAAGATCTGGAGCCCTGAGCCCCAAGTCCTGGCACCCCTGTAGTCCCCACCCTACTCCAGCCTGCCTTACCTTTGTGATTGAAGTCATAAATGTAGTCGGGACAAGGAACGGCCACCACCTCACCTGGTGCCCCCAGCGGCCAGCAAAGGATGTGGTCCCACTCGGGCAGGCAGGGGCGCCCTGTGCCCACAGAGACAGACAAGGTGGGGGACACCAGTCAAGTCCATGGTTAGTGACCCAGAAGAATGAACACACCCGTGGTCGCTGGCTCCCTCAGGGACAGGTGTACCCCAGGACTGGAGAACTCAGGCCTGGAGTGTTCTGGAGAGAATGTATTGAGCCTTACTACCTACTGTGTCTTGCATAGAATTGAATCCCTGGCCTCACAGAATTCACCCACAGTCCCTGTATGCAGGTACTGGCGCTGGTCCTATTTTCTAGATTGGATGGTGGAGGCCCATAGAGGCATGTGATTTGCTAGGGTCATATAGCCCAGGGCCCTGCCCTCCTCAGGTGACTCAGCCCCTGGCCAGGCCTCTCTCTTTTTCCTCTGCTCTTGGTCCCACTTCCAGGTGTCCCTGGAGAAGAGCAAGTGCCCAGACTCACTCCCTCAGCTGAGAATGCTCTCCATGTGACCCTTGCCCAGGATCCGGGGCTGGAGGCAGGAGGTCCAGCTTCCAGTCCCAGCTGGGCTCCCGAAGAGCTGCTGACCTCACCCAGGTGTCTACCTTCCTCACTTCTAGTTTCTTCACTGGGTAGCCAGGATTGACTAGATCAGCCCATGCTTCCGCCACCATCCCAGACCACCCTAAGCACCTGCTCTGAGACTCCAGTGATCACTCGTAGGGGGAGGTATAATGCCCCAAATCGAAGTGGTAATTGTGGGATTTAAGACAGGGTGACATATCCTACTTGGGGACTCCAGCCTTACAGCAGAGATACTAAGTGACCTTGGAGGGTCCCCAGCCTCTGAATCTTCTGCCTTCCACTCCCCCGCCCCCCAGCTCCCTACGTTCTCTCTGCAGGGCTCCAACCACAGGACTCTCCAGCCATCCTGGAAGGCTGCCTTGATGGCTGGACCCACCCCAGCTTGGTGAAAGGCTCTCTGTCCTGGGCACCATATTCCCAGCCCCGCCTGGCTAGGCCCACAATTCCCTCTGGTCCCTGGGGAGCCACAGGGTGACCACAGCCTCCCAGATGTGGCCCATCTGGAATCTGCTGCCCACCCAGCCGGTTCAAACCGGCCCTGTGGCTGCAGCCTGGGCTCTGCGTTTGTCTCTCCTTACCTTCCTGAGGGACAACACAGCCCTGCATCTCCCTCCCACTCTTCTCTTCTCCCCTCCTTGTCCCACTGTCTCAGCCCTGCTGCTCCGTGGCCACCCTCCTCCCCTGATCTGTGTCTACAGCCCACTACCCTATGTGTTTGGGTGCACCCTCCTCTGACACACCAAGTCCCGGTCTCAGTTTATGCCTCCTGGTCCCCTCTCTGTCTCTCCCTGTCTTTGGACCTCTCCCTGTCCCTCTGTATCCCAGGTTCTCTGTCATCTCTCTCCATGGGATGGGCCATAGCCCTGGGTCTGCCCGTGGGGGTAGCACGGGACAAGTTCTCTGTCCAAATCTCCTGGGGATCTGGCGCCATCCAGCTGCCAGCCCCCTGCGCATGATACCTTGTGGGCTCTGTGTCCTCCCAGCCTCTCCCCTGCTTTCCTGGAGAGGGGGCAACAACTTCTTCCTTCCCACAAGAGCTGAAGAGCATGAGTTCACACAGAGGCCAGAGCGGCAGGGAGAGTGGGTCCCAGCGGGTCTCAGATGGATGCCCAGGAGGAAGCACAGACATACCTCGGTGCCTGCTGCCAGTGGGCACCTCCTTGTCCTCCTCGGACTCAGGGTAGAGCTTCCCAGATGCCTTCTCCTTCTTAGGCTTCCCTGATGTGGAGGCAGGTACCCATCCTTTGTCTGATTCCATTATGTCAGCTGGGGAAATCAGGGTAGTCATGGCTGTCAACAGTGCTGTGGCAGGAGACCCAGGGTACGCTCCGGCCTCCGAGGCACCCCGTTTCTCTGGTGGGGTAGATCCCTGCCCAGGCTGTTGGGAGAGCTAACAGGTGAGAAAGTGCTTCACAAACTGTAAAGCTCTTGTTGGGTGCAGAAGTAGGCGGAGAGCACGGAGACTGTCTACAGGAGATCAACTGGGAGTGAACGCCGTGCGGGTGTGGGACCAGCTAGTGGGCTGAACGGTAAGTGTGGGCAAGACAAGGACAGAGGCAATGTGCTCCGACCCAGGCGTCAGAGCCAGAGCCCGTGCAGGAGGCCAGGGCCCCGCCAGGGGGCGCAGGGCAGAAGTGGACAGTAGGGGTGATGTTAGCAGAGGTTCAACAGTGAAAATGAAGCCTGGCACCGGCTCCGTGCAGCTCAGGAAGCTGATGGTGTGGACGACATGAGCAAGAGTGTGCAGGTGTCAAGGGTGTTCAGGCAAGTCTACCTACCTGTTCCCGGCCCTCGGATACTCGAGCTAGGAGTTCCCAGAGTCCACAGAGGGACCCTGGAGGCTCTCTGTCTGAGTTGGGCTCGCCTTTCTCTCCATTAGAGAGCTGTTTGAGGTCTCTACCTTGCTGAAAAGTCTTCCTTGTTATCTGACTTGTGCCCCTTCAGTGACAGCCCGAGCAGGGCCCCGGCCCTCCCAGGTCAGGGTTTGCGGCAACAAAGCAAAGTTGAGTGCAGACACCTCAGTTGGGCTAGAATGGCTGTGCCTGTTATCCTGCCTGATCCTGGGGCAGTAGTAGGGAGGTGAGCAGCGGGACGGGGTAGAGCAGGAAGAGAGGGGCTCTAGGAGGATGGGGCGTAGGGGGCGTAGGTGCCTCCGGGCTTCCACAACTAGGAAGAGCACTGGGTTCAAGACCCAGAGTTCAGGGGCCCACCTGATCCCCAGACCCTGATGTGGCTGGGTATGGGAATCAAAGAGCCACCAGCGAGGCCAGTGTGGACAGGGCGGGGACTGCAGAGACCATGTGAATGCCTGTGACTATGAGCAAAGTCCGTGTGCTACAGAGTATGTCACTGTGTGCCCTTAGGTCCCCAGCATTCTAGGGGCCAGCTCCAGACAGGAAACTGCTCTCCTCGGCCAGTTGACGGCGCCTGGGCCTCTTCCAGATCGATGAGACTAATCAGACAGGAGGCAGAGGCCTGGATGAGTGCTAATGAGCTCCCATCTCCGCTTCCAGGAAGTGGACTCAAGGAAGAGACCAGCTGGAGATGGGGCAGGAGCTGAGAAGGCGGGTGCCCCTCCCACCTTGACCTTGGCAGGGGTCCCTGAAGATGCTGCGCTGGTGTGCAGAAGCCCACCCAACCCCAGGTCAAATGCTCTCTCCCGGACAGTGACCATGACTCAGAGTCATAGATACCATCCCTACCCCTCTATACTCCTCCCCGTCCAGTCCCATGGACCCTTGATTCCTCCGACCTTGGACACCTCAGCCTTGTCCTCTGACCAGGTGGCCTTCTTCAAAGATCTACTTATTCTTCTGGACCTGCCTTGGATACCTCCTCTTCCAGGAAGCGGTCCCAGTGTACCCCTCTCAGGGCTCCTGATTCTGTTGTGTCTTGCCAGATCTAAGCCCTCTGGGGCTGATTCGGATTGTGGCTGCCTTCCTACTCCCTGATCCCACCCTGGGAGGGAAGGTTCTGCATTTCAGCCTGCTAACTTTGATCACAAGTCACCCCCCTTTTAAGTGGAAGCCCCCTCTCCTGGTGCCGGTTGGTTCTGCATCCTAGGCTCTCACCCTCATTGGGCCCCTCCCTCACTCTCTTGACCTCGCCCCCGGACCCTCCTCCTCTGGCCCCGCCCCACCCGGCTCCGCCCCCACCTGGCCTCTGCAGGACTTCTTTGAGCCGCTTCTGGCACTGGGCCTGGGCGCGGTGCAGCAGGAAGATCTGCTCCTCTTTGGTCATGACGTCATCTGCATCCACCTACCAAGTTGAACGTCAGACTGCAGGCAGGCCTTTCCAGAGCACTGGCAGGTCCCACAACCATCCCAGCCTCCCTGATGGATTCCCCCCTTTCCAAAGGCTCTGAGTCTAGAATTTGGGAACTCTGCCTTGTGTTGCTCCCATTTTACAGATGAGAAGTTGCGGCTCCAAAGGGTAGAGACTGTCCCACCAGGATATCCTCCTGGTGGGAGGGAGGGGGGATGTCCCCTGCCTGCCCGCTAGTAACCCTGCAGGCTACTATTCTCTGTCCAGTCTGTTCCCCAAGGGTACATGGGAAAGGGATGGAATGTCCCAGGATGGATCTTCACAGGATCCTGTCAGTTGGGGACCTGGTGGGGAGAGCGGGTGGATAAAGAGTGGTGAACTCCGGGGAAATAAACCAGGCCTGGATTCTTTCAAGCCCTAGTACCCTGGGGGACCTTGGAAGTCACCAATTTCCATCCTGGCCCTCTCCCCAGTCACTGCTTTCCCCAGTGAATGGTGAGTGCCTCAGCTGCTCCCACCCTTGCAGTCCCAAGAGCTAGAGGTCCGAGGAATTGCTGGCAAGTGGTCTGGCTGGGCAGGCACTCCTGTGCCGGTTGTGAGTGGGAATCACCCACATCTCACTGCTTATCTGAAAGCTCCTTCCCCTGAAGCCGACCCTGCGTTCTGACAGTGCCAACAGGCCTTCGCTCCTGCTGTTCCCTCCGGAATGTCCTTCTTTCTCTTCCTTCCAATCTGCACACCCCGCGCACGGCCTGACACCCACCGGGATACACTGGCATCATTTTGACGAAGAGAACAAGAATATCATGGGCGTCGGGGTGGGGGGTGTCTCACCCTGAACATGTGTTCCCCTGACTCAGAGCTCCAAGTGGGTCAGAGTAAAGGCAGGATCCTGCCCTGGGGACAGCTCAGTGTGACCAAGGCTAGCCACTTCCATGAGTGTGACCTACAGAGACTACTACATCCCTCACATCCCCTTCCCCCTTAAGTGAGACTGAGTCCCCTCAGACACCCGGGGCTGGGCCATGTCTGTCCCCTTAGACCCCTCAGTCCCACGGCAGAGTCTGGACCCCTCAGACCCTCAACGGGCAGAGCTGCTGCCCGTCAGCCGTCCCAGGACCCGTCCCCTGTCTGAGTGGGGCATTGCAGGGCGGAGAGCCAGGGGGAGGCAGGGGAGGAAGGAGGCTGGGGAAGGGGCGGGCTGGCCGGGCGGGGCGGGTCAGGGAGCCTGGCTGCAGGGTGAAGTTAATTGACCGCGTCTCTCAGTGGCAGCAGCGAGGGCTTCCAGGGCCAAGGAGTCTCCAATTGGCTCCTCCAGGCTCGGGTTCCGCTGGTTTCACTTAGCGGAGGCGCGTGCGCGTCTGTGCGCGTGCGCGCCGTCCAGAGGCCCGCGCTCACCATTTGGCCGCGGGTGCGCGCTTGACCGGGGGCGCTGTCTCTGTGCGTCCTCACGTGAGGACTGCCCAGCATGTACTTGGGGGACGTGAGCCTCAAGTGTCTGGGAACACGCGTGTGTACGTGGGGTTCTGGGCAAAGGTCGACGTGTGTGTGCGTCTGCCAGTGTGTCCTGCAGCTGTCCTTAACAGGCGTGTCTGTCGGGGGTCTGTGCCTCTGCGTGTCTCTGGAGTCTGAGTTGCACCCTGAGATCTCAGCTGGCTCAGTGGCTATGGACCCCCACCCCACCCCAGGAAGGGCTGGAGCAGATTCCCATGTGTTCTATTCTCCCCCAGCTACAGCAGATTGGGGCAGAAGTAGCCTCACCGGATGGGGGTTGTGGGGGAAGAACTGGACCTGCCCTAATCCAAGGGGCTCTGGCATTGCGGATCCAGGCTGCTGAGGAGTCTGGTCCCCGTGTAGCTGCCCTGCTCACTTGGACCCATGATCACTCCCTTTCGCTACCATTTCCACCATTACAGCGAGTACCTCCATCAATAACCACCACCCGCCATCACCACCACCACCGTCATGACCTTGACTAACCACACCAAACACAACCATCACCATCTCCTATCACCACCACCACCTGCACCAGCACCACTCCCACCATGAGTACTAACTACCATTACCAGCATTATAACCAGCATCACCACCAACCCAACCATCACCACCACCAGTGCTGTTGCTACTGTGACCCACACCCCCACCACAGGGATCACCACCCCCTGGATCACCACTATCACCAGCGCCATCGAAGGCAACATTAACACCATCACTGCCATCACCATTACTGCCACCAGCCCCATACCCACTGTTGGTACCACCTCTGACGTCCTCTGATCCTTACTCCCTCACCACGGCCCCGTCCCCACCTCTTCTCCTGCCCACCTCCATCTCTCTCAAGACAAACAGATACTGCGCCGTATTTTTTCCAGTTGATGGAAAGCTCCTGAGTGACTGAGGCTTCTACCAGTCTCCAAAGACTGGCACACCAGCCCTCCCAGTAGACAGACTGGTCCACTGATGTGGCTGAGGGCAGGCAGTCATGGGTTGAAAATGGCCTATTTGACAGATGGACAGAGGGACAGGTGTGCTGGCTGAGTGATGACCAGGAACTAACACACACACTCAGCATCCGCCTGCTGCTCTTGGCTTTACCTCTCTGAGGCCAAGAGGAGGTACCCACTGTTCTCTGGAGTCTGGTTTCCATGGTGGGGCTGGGAATGCCCAGGGGAAGGGAAGGGATGTGCCTCCAGTACCCCCATGGCCCCCAAACTCCTCCATTCCTCCAAAGGGACGGAGGCCCCATCTCTGGCCTCCCTGGACTTGTAGGACCCACTTCTCTGTCCCCCAGTGACGGCATGCTGCAGCAAGAGGAGTCTAAGCCAGAGTCCAGCAAGCACCTACCCAAGGAAAGGAGGGCAGTTCTGCACCAAGTTCATTTCCACTTGCCTTGAAGGGCAGCTCCCCTGCGTGCAAGGTCCCCCTTCGCCACCCCCCTCCAGCTGCACCCTGTCCTCACCTAGCAGATTCTGCTAGCCAGCACTGGAGCTCGAGGCCCATTGCCACCACTGACTGGCTCTGTGTCTAGGACAGTTGCTTAACCCTTGCAATCAGGATGATCCAAAGGCTGTTGGTGAGGTTCAGTGAGAGCCTGGGCATGGGTGGGGGTGGCGCAGAGCTGGTGGCTATAACTGTTCCCGTTAGCGGTAGTGGCAGCATCAGATCATGGCTCTCCTATTCTGGCTATGGGCACCTCTCCTTCTGGGCACTGACAGTGGCCCCAGGCCGCAGACCTAGAGTGGCAGGGGGAGAGTGAGTAGATCACCAAGTCCAGGGGGCCACAGTGAAGGGTGGAGGGAAGTGGGACTCCAGGAGGGTGGGGAGCAGGGAGTACAGGAGGGCCTACTGGGTGAAGTGCGCCTGATGAACTTCTGGGAAGATCCAACCCAGACTCCCAGTAAGAGTCCAGGTCACCGCCAGGCCCCCTGGGCTTGGGGGCCAAGAGAGCCCTTGATCTGTCTCTGCCCTGACTGGGGAGGTCCCGTGTCCTGGGGTTGAAAGGGGGAAGTGCAGGCAGCTGATCCTCCTCCTGGCCTGGTGACTCTGTCTGCTGCTCCCTCTCCCCACTATGCCCCTCTTCCCCTTCCTTGGCAGAGTCCAGGTCTCTCTGGCCCAGCTCCTGGTGCTAAGAACTCAGGCTTGCATCAGTTTACATCCAGAGAGCCTGTGGGTCTTAGGTTTTGGGGGCAAGGGCTGAGGGACCCAGGGCTGGATCATGGCCTGGGGTCACCCACCACTCATGGGCCACCCAGCCTGGCACCAGCTGTTCTGAATCCCCCCTACATCCCTCCTATGGTCTTGGGTTAAGGCTCGGCTTCAGTGTTCCTCGCTGCAGCACACTCCCCATGTTGAACCCCCCAACACAGAGCCTCCCCGTGTGCACAAGCGTGCACGGTATGCTGTTTGTGAACGTGCAGGGGGTGGGGCGATGTCCTGACCTCGGGCCCGAGCGGGGAGAATAGGGACAGGGGGTAGCCTGGGAGCAATGAACTGGTGTCTGGGGGTTCCAGGCAGAGTGCGGGTGAAGGCTGGAAGCCAGTCTGTCATTTACAAACATAGAAGCTGCTGTCCCAGGGAGAGAGTAGTGTGTGGTCAAGAGGCCCGGATGTGTTTCTCATTTCTTGAGTTCAGAAGCTCAGACAAAGAGAAAAGCCATCTGCTCACTACCCCTCCCCTGCGGGGGCAAGTAGCTCTTTCGACCTCGGCTCGCAGGGAAGCCCCATGGAGGATGGTGTCCGAGTTGGGGGTGGGAGCGGTGTTGGCAGTGGGGGTGAGGACAGGGGGGAGGCAGCATGAAGGCTGCTGATGGTGATGGAGGTGTGATGGGGACAGTGGTGGTGGAGAGAGCCATGATGGGGACAGTGGTGGTGGAGAGAGCCAGTTCCACGCCACTGACCAAAGGAGGGCCACTCCTCTCAGTTTTTCTCCTAACTGCCAAATTCCACACATTTGCTGTCTGTGATCCCAGACATGCCTACATTCTCCTCCCGGCAAAACTCAGAAGGAAATACAAGGGCTACTTCTTCAGTGGCCGACACCTCTGCCTTTGGGAAAGGGGCTTCTTCCACTAGATGCCGTTAGCCTCGAGATGCCCTCTTGGGTCATCTCATCCATCCCTCTTCCCGGGTTCCTCCTGGTCCCCTGGGGGAAGGCGGCTGTGGGCTTCCCACTCACCTCCAGAGAAAGCGGACCTGCCTGGTATCCAGCCATCCCTTCTGCCTGTTGGTGCCAGCCACGGACCCTGGCACTTTATCCCCATCTCCTTGAAATTCCACCACATCCCCACCTTACGAATGGGGACACTGAGGCTCAGAGTCACAGTTAAAGAGAGGCAGCAGCCCAGGAGAAAGGACACAGCCCCAGGGACCCCCTGGTGCCAGCCTCAGTCCCAGCGTTCCTGAGTCCTCCTGAACCCTCCTGAACCCCATCAGGCAGTCGCCTCCCAGCAGGGCCTGGGAGGCAGGCTGCACAGGGGGAATTCAGGTGTGGGGGCAGACAGAATGGGGATGGCACGGCGATGCTGGAGGTGATGGCATCTGATGCTCAGCTCTAAAGGGACAGGGGACAGTGGCGCCCTGTGGTTAGCAGCTAGGGGAGGTGTACCTCCAGAAAAGGCAGAAGGAGTAAACCTCAGCTCGCAGGGGACCCCCTCGTGACCTCCTGGCCTTCCTGCACCTCTTCTCCAGGTTCCACTACTGGGACCTGGGCTGGCACCCCTCGTCGTCTCCCGTGCCAGCTGGCTAGGGACTCCTCCCCGCCCCTTGCTGCCCTCTGTCTGTCCGGCTGGCCTGAGCAGGCTGGGACGGGCTCCCTGCCGGGGACACTCCTGCCCCGCCACCGCTGACAAGTGCTGACTTTTCCTCCCCCTCTCCAGGCCTTCCTGAACAGGCTGCCTGTGTTCAGGGCTGGGAGGGGCTGGGGGGGGGGAGGCACTAGTGACGCCTCTCATCCTGGCCAGCGTGGACGCCTTCAGGGCAGGGATGGAGCCTAGGATGGCGGAGTTGGCTGCTGGACCCACTGGATCTTCACAGGCCGCCTCTACCTGGCCTGCAGGACCAAGGTCCGCAAGGATAGGATGGCCTAACCCACCCGTATGCCTGGTCAGCAGAGTAAGATCCCGCCAGGTCTCACCGTCGCATGAGGCCGGTCCCGGAATTGGGGTTCTTTAGGGTTTGGACGTTTCCAAATGTCTTTGTGAATCTGAGGTGAAACCCTGCTCTCTTGTCCAGTCACACTGCATTTTGCAAACCACTTCAGTGGGTCTGCAAACCCCCCACGCCACGCTTTCTTAATCCCAGGGACTCTTTCCCTGAAAGAGCTGCCTTCCTGGTGTGGTGGCTGGACCAGGGAGTGTCCCCAGAAGGCCCACAACAGGAATCTGGGGGAGGCCGCTTGACGCCTCATTAAAACATTCCGAAGAAAACCCAAGTTCCCGGGAGGGCTCGGCCCCCCTCCTCCCGCTCTGTCCACAGGCCGTTCCCAGAGCTGGGGTGCATGGGGGGGGGTGTTTAAGGGCAGGTGATAGAAAAACCTTCAACAAATCAATACAAAATGACAAATAACCCATAGAAAGATAAGTAACGACTCTGGACAAGCTCTTAGAAGAGGGACAATAGACCAACGGAAAGTCAAAAGCTCACCGGTAATTGGCAAGAGACACCATTTTTCGCCTGTCAGAATGGCAAAGGTGGCACTACCCTATGAGACAGGGTTGTTGGGGGAGACCCTCCTGCTCACTGCTGGCATTGTGAGTAGCAACCCTCACAGACAGGCTTTCTAGAGGGCAGTGCGGCCGTGTCCAGTAAAATAAAAAACGTGATGTGCTTCAGACCCAGCAATGACAGAATCTAGAAATACCCTACAGGGAAACCGTCACGCAGGGGCACAAGATGGCATTTCCAGGAGCTTCCCCGCCACCATCTGGAATCACACGCGCGCACACACAAAAAAGTATGCAGGAAAGATCTAGAGGTACCTTTGTAGATTTTGGAATACTATGCGCCATTAAAGAAAACAGATTTATATTTACTGACAAGAAGATCTCCAGGACACACTTTTGAGTGAAAAAAAAAAAAAAAAAGCACACGGCCGAACCTTACCTACAGACAGATACCATTCATTTAACGACACACAGAAAACAACAGAAAAGACTGTCTGCTCTATATGGACACAAAAATCTTTGGGAAGATTTGGTATCTTTTGGAAATAAACAGAAAAAGGTCTGGGAGGATATCCCCATCCAGAGTGTTAAAAGTGGTTTTTTCTACGGGGCACCTGGGTGGCTCAGTGGGTTAAAGCCTCTGCCTTCGGCTCAGGTCATGATCTCAGTGTCCTGGGATTGAGCCCCGCATCAGGCTCTCTGCTTGGCAGGGAGCCGGCATCCCCCTCTCTCTCTGCCTGCCTCTCTGCCTACTTGTGATCCGTCTCTGCCAAAGAAATAAATAAAATCTTTAAAAAAAAAAAGTGGTTATTTTCTAGAGGAGCACTGGGACTTGGGAGTCATCAAGGATGAATTCTGTTTAATCTGTATTATATGACTCTTTTATGAGAAAGAACATATTCAAGTATTAGTTCAATTAAACACAAGAAAATAAAAGTAAAACAACAGAAGGATTTTATGAAAGAAAGAAACAAAGAAACAAAGGAAGGAAGAAACAAAGAAAGAAAGAAAAAAAGGAAAAGGAAGCAAAATTTAAAAAAACCCTGCAGTGGGACATGGAGCTCTCCTGTCAGCACGATTCCCTGCCTCGCTTTGGAGGAAGAAACTCGGTGTGAGAATGAGAAGACCTGGGTTCAAGTCCCACCTCTGCCACAGGAACCTCAGGGCCTTTTCCCATAAAACGGGTGGGTGAAAGGACGTATTGAGAAAACATTTATGACGGTTTCTAGCTCAGAATCGGAGGACAGTCATTGTTCAATACATAGTGGTTCTTTCTGGTCTTTAAAAGAGGGCCGGTGGCCACACTGGCCCCGGAGCAGGGGAGGGGCCCCCTATACTCTCAGCCACCGCAGTCCTTTCTGAGTCGGACCCGAGGTCACAGCTCTACGCTCAAGGCCCACCCCCCATGCAGACCTGCTTCTTCTCCCACTGCAGTTTCTCCTTTACATGTGTGTGTGCTGGGGGCGTCCTTAGGATGAGGCACCTCCAAGGACAAGACCACCTGTTCGCCCCCTACTCACAATCTGTGCGTCCATCCCCTCCTTCAAAATTCAGCCCACAGCTACTATTCCTTGTAAGGACAAGATGGACTGGCTAGCTGAGTGTGGCCACAGCCGGTGTCCTCCCAGCAGGACGCTCTTTGGTCCCGAACCCTGAGGTCTCTGGAGGTGTGAGCCTGCTCCTGGGGCTGCTGGGCAGGCAGCACACAGGTTTGGTGACAGGGGCTATGGGCTGAGTTTGGTGGGGTCGGTGGGCATCAGCACAGATCTGGGTGTGAACGGCAGCCCCTGGGTTCAAAAGCAGAAACTGGCGGCTGTCAGTCTCCCGCTGGTTCCTCTTGAGCCCAGGGAGCACACAGGGTATGGGGTGATCCTCAGGCCACATCCTCTAGCTGTAAACCCAGGGAAGGTCCAGTGTATACACGGCCTGAACCTCTAGACACTGACACCCTAGCAAGGTCTCAGGGCAGACCCCGCCGTGGTATCCCTCCTCCAGCCCGGCCTTCAGACCTGAACCATGGCTAAGGGAGGCAAATTCTTTGCACATGCCTCAGCTTCCCCAGAAGTAAGTGTGGGGCCCTGGGGTGGCCCATGACCCCCTCCCCATGGAGACACAGGGCTTAGCACTAGACCGGCGTGCAGTACAAAATGATCATAGGGACTGTGTGCTCCAGATTACTTTAAAATGGGAACGATAGCAAAACCTTTTTTAGAGGGTTGTGGGAAAGATGAAACTAATACTGTAAAGTGCTTGGGACAGTGTCTGGCAAGTAGAAAGCACTAAAAAAGCATTTATTAAATAAAAATAAACAACAGACCTGGGGGCACATGTGTTCACAAATGCACACGTGCACACACACACACACACACGTATGCACGACTATGCTCCTGCAAGTCACGTGAAGACCCAATGCTTCGGACACGTGTGTCTACAGGGGACACACGCTCACACGGACCTAGAGAACAACCTATGCAGAGTCCCAGCGAGCCCCGCTCTGACACACAGACAGCTCTCAGCACACTCATGCCCATTGTCCTTCCTGTCTATCCCAGCCTGGCCCAAGGGGAGGGTGGGGAAATGGCTCCAGGTCCTTGCATGTACTTTTGCATGAGTCTCTGAGCCTCAGTTTCCCCATCTACAAGTCCTCGTATGGGGTGAGGTCTCTGGCTTCAGGGAGCCAGGGTCGCGAGGGCACGGGCACCAGGGAATGCGGCATGTTGAGGTCCCAGAGGAGAAGAGAGCCTCACTCAGGGGATTCTTAGGCAAAAGTTCTTGCTGTTTTTTACAGATAGGGAAACTGAGGTGTGGAGGATAGCCCCGGTCCTATGGGCCTTGGAGCTGGAGGAATCCCAGAACTCCTGCCTTCCCACCTCAGGTTCTGCCTGGGGTGGAGGGGGTGGAGCTGGTCAGGAGAAGGGGGCTGCATGGCTGCCTGCTCGTTTCTCTAGAAGGCAGAAGCCCCCACCTGGGAGCTACTGGGGAGGAAGCAGGGGCCTTGAGGTCGGACATACAGGCAGACAGCCTCCTCAGCTACGGGCTAGTCCCGTCTGATTGACTCCCCATGTCCTGGCCCCCAGTTTCTGGCCCAGGAGGAAAAGGATGCTTTCCTCCATACCTCCAGCTCTTGGCTTCTGCCAGTGCCTACTTTTCTCTGCTATTCTTGGTCTGTCTACTCCTGCTCTGAGAAGCTCTCATCTCCACCCCCCTTTGTCTCTTTTCTCTCTCTTGCCTTATCTCCCAATCTGCCTCTTCTTCTCCCTCTGGTCTCCCTCTTGGCTCTGCTCTCAGGAGGGTATACATGGGGGTCCCTCACTCACCAGAGTCCCCCTCCAGCATGTTTCTCCTGGAGGAGTGTCCTGTGAGGTCAGTCCCCTTCAGGAGACCTCCATCCTTCTTCCGTGCCACACCACAGCCGCCTCCCTGGGCAAGGGCGTCCACATGTTTGCACGCATGTGATCGTGAGAGCTGGAGGGGACCCCTAAATCCTATCCCCTGCCTGGGTGATTCTGAGCTCAGACCCACAGCCCTGTGTCCTGGGTGGCAAACAAAACTTGCAGAAGACACAGGCCCAGGAACAAAGTCTGTGGGACCCTACATCAGGGCCAAAGCCCAGGCTACTGCTAGATCACACTGTCATCCCTAAAGGGGACACAGCCAGAGTAGCGGTGCTCACAGAAGCAGAAGATAGAGGAACCCCAACCACAGATTTCCAGACCTGGGATCCCGAACCCAGGCTTCAGAACTAAGAGGACCATAGGCATCAGGAATGAAGTCCAGACACCCCAGAGACAGCTGGCACCCAAGCTCTCTGGTCCGAGGCGACGCTCATCCAAAGTTCGAATTACTCAGGGAACCTAGACTCTGTGCCCTGGATCCACCCCAGGGACCACAGAGCAAGCCCGCAGCCTGTCCTGGAGTGCGGGCGAGGGACTTACCAGCGCGTATGCGGAGCTGAGCACCGGGCAGCAGAGCAGGAGCGCCAGGCCGGGCGCGATCCGGACGGCCCCCATCGCCACCGCCTAGGGCCCCGTCCCTCGGGGCAGCCGCCGCCGCCGGCCCTGGTGGTGGTGGTGGTGGGGTACAGAGCTGCGTCAGGCCGGGCTGTCCCGCCCACGCCCGGGCCTAGGGGACCCCGGAGGCCAGGCGGCCCGAGGCCCCGGGGCCCGGCGCGGGGCCCATGCGCCAAGGGCTAGCGAGCGAGGGAGCGCAAAGGAGAAAGAGAGGGAGGGAGGAAGGGAGGCAGCCGGGGGCCGGGCGGGCGGCGGGCGGGCGCCGAGCGCTGCGGAGCTGCCCGTCTGCCTCGGAGCGGAGAAATCACATCCATATGGCCGGGCCCCCCGCCCCCGGCCCGCCCCCCGCCCCCCCCACCGCGCCGCCTTTTCTGTCTTTTTCTTTTTTTCTTTTGGGGAACTGGGAGCTGTGGCTTCGCCCCACGCCCAGTGGGGGAGGGGTCGGGGGAGGGGTTGGGGTCGCGGTCTGCAGGGGGCGAACCGGGCTGTTATTTTTAGCTTCGCGGCTAGCTCAAGGACGGGATGGGGGGCGGGGCGGGGGGCGCGTTTTGAGCCGCTCGGGGCGTGCAGCTTAGGGACGCGATCCCAACTTTGCAACGACACTGAGCCCTTCGGTGCTCGGGCCGCCAGCTCTCTGCCCCTCAGCCCCCTCGGACCCATCCTGTCCGCGGCCGCTTCCCGAATCCTCTCCCCATCCTGGGCCGGAGCCCCGCCTGCGCCCGCGCAGCTGAAGCACGCCTGCGGCCGGGACGCTCTGCCTGTCGGCCTGTCAGTCCGTCTCTAGCTCCCCCAGCCTTGGCCTCCGTTCTTCCAGCAGCCCCGAGCTCCGTTTCGGTCACTCCCTCGCTCCCTCCCTCCCCTCCCCCTTCTCTCTCTCTCTCTCTCTCTACGAAAACATTTGCAAGTTTCCAAAAAAGCCACGGAGCCGAGCGGCGCGGGGCTGGCGGCTCCACCGGGCTCCGAGGAGGCGCCGCCGACTGACACCGAGACGGACCAGCCCGGCCGCCCCGGCCAGGCCCGGAGTCACCCCTACCCAACGCCGCCGCCACCCCCTCCCCGGGGCGCCGGTCCCCCGACCCCGACTTACTTTGAGCGCGCCGCCGCGGCCCCCGCTTAGCCATGGATGTCGGGGACCCCCCGACAGCCTCCCCAGGACAGCGCCCCGTCCGCGGCCCCGGGGGCACTTCATGGGGCTCTCGGGATCCCCTCTGGCCGGCCTGGCCTCCAGCACCCCCCGCCCGGCCGCCGCTCAGAGCCGCCGCCCGCCGCGCGCGTCCCTCGCCTCGGCGTCTGCCGCTCCCCCTCCCCCCGCGGCCGGGCGCCTCTTCCCTCCCCCGCGCCCTCCCTGGGCCTCTCCCGCCCCCGCCCCCCCTCCCCCGCGCCGCCTCCGCCACGGGTGTGCGGAGCCGCCGAACGGAGCCCGCTGCCCCTGCCCCTGCCCCGGGACGTTTCTCTAGAGGCCGCGCCCCGGGTCGCCAGCGGCGGGATGTGAGTGTGAAGGGGACGGGGCCAAGGGAGCTCTGACATCGGGGCCCGGGAACGGAGCCCGGGACGCTGCCGCCGCTCCATTCTCTTCTCCGGGAAGCACAGACGTTATTTTTTCTGATCGGCCTGCCGGGTTGGGTGAACAGGGGCCCTCAGCCGCGAAGCAGGACCTCTTCACCGGAGGTACCCCGCGCGCCCCCGGCCGCGGCGCTGTGTGTGCGCCCGCGCGACTCCCGCTCGGGCTGGACCGGGGTCCCTGGGGAGGCTGCTGGGCCCCCAGCCCCGCGCCCGGCTCGGCCGCCACCGCCCTCCTGCCCCGCCCCGCCCTCGCCTGGACCCCCAGCCTCGGGAACTCCCGAGTGGGTAGGTCCGCAGTGCTCTAGACCCGCCCCTGCCCCTGCCCGCGAGGGCTCACGTCCCTCTCCCACCCTCCCGAGTCTCTCCCCGGGTCGGGGGTCTCTCAGAGTCTTCGACCCTTCCAGACGCCTGCCCGGCCTCCCCAGCTCCGCCCCGGAGTCCGCCGCTCCAAGTCGCCAGACCCGGGGCTCAGCCGGGACCCCCGCTCCCGAGATCCGCCTCCTTCTCCACCCCCTCACAGCCCCAAACACTCCCGGCCGGCGGGCTCTGGTCCACCCGGGACCCTCAAGTTGGGGGAGGAGCGAGAGGAGTCTTTGGGGGCAGGGGCGGGGTGGGGCGGGGTTACGTGCTCCGCCTCGGGAGGGGACGCTGTTAGCGCTTAGAGGAAGGGGTCTGAGACCCCAAGTCCGCCACCTTTCAGGATCACGCAGAGAAGCTGAGATGCTGGGAAGGCCTGGGATGCCTGGAGCCGAGGGCTTTCAAGGATGGTCAGGAGGAAGCTAATGTGACTCTTGGGGCCGTTAGATATATTATCTGGGCTAAGTGGCAGTCCCTGCTCACCCACTTACCGGTTGTGTATCCTGGGCAGGACGACTTCCTGCTGTCTGGGCCTCAGTTTCCTCATCTGTAAATCGGGGACTTGACCAGCTGATTCAAAGGGCGCTTTTAACTTTACTGTTTTAGTGCTGCGGAGTGTGGGTGTCCAGACCCATGGGCTCTGTGGGCTCCCCAGACTCAGCCTGTGGAAATTGAGCTCCTCACAGCCCCCAAACCAGCCCCCACCCCATCTCAGGGATGGTCCCTACCCTTCATGTGAATGGATCTGCAAGCCTAAGGCCTAAGGCCACTGGAATCCAGCTCTAGCCAGCTTCTCTGGCAGCCCACCTTCTTCCAGGCCCAAAGCCCACCCATCTCCCATACACAGTTGTCTGCTTCCCTATGAGTCTGTGGCCACATCCTCCTCTGTGCCCCACTACTTTCAAGTTTCTTGCCCAGGTGATTAAGGGCGATGCTGTCTGAGGCAGTTTCCTCCAGAGGTGACACTCCCCAACAGGTAGTGTCCTCTCGACTCCCGACCTGCTCCCCATGTTCACTCCCCTGCCCTTGCCTTTGGAGTTTACTCTGCTGGGATCATGGTTCTCTGCCTGGTGTAAAGAACATCCCTCCCTCTTTTTTTGTGTGTGACCCCATCTCTTCCACTACTTGGGGGGGCTGTGATTTGGGGGCTACCCCCTGTGGTGTGTGGATTACTTGGGAACAGGGACAGAGGATCAGGTACCCAGAGAACATCTGTGGTTCTTCAGTGTTACATTTTGATGGTCTCTGTTTTATGTCTCTGTTTCCAAGCCATTCTACTCTGTTTTATGGCTTTATGACTGATCACCCCTGCCCTGTGGTGATAGGAAAAGAAAATTCATAGAGTCACTGGGGCAACTGGGGTAAAACTGGGGACTGATGTAGGGAGTCCTCAGATCCGATACCGGAAAGCTTGAGATTGGGAAACAAACAGTATTTGTAGTGGGGAGGACCGGGGTGGAGGGGTGTGGGTAGGGCTGCAGAGAGGGGTCCAGTGGGCTGTGGGGCCCTTAAGGGTGCTCTTCTAGCTGTAATGCATGTGCCTCACCCCAGAGGTCCCTGACGGATATTCCAGAACTGTTGGCTGAGGCAGATACCCTAAGGCACCTCCTGGCCCCTGGTTAAAGTGCCACCATGGGGATTGGGTGTCGCACATTAACTGGTAGCACCCCAGTGCCTGGCAGAGCCAGCCAGCCTTTTTGTCAGACAAGCCCCAGGGCCCCAAGGGTCAGTTTCTGGTCAGTTTCAGGTTAGTTTCAGGGACATTTGAAAAGGCCTGATAGGAGGGAGGGAGTCCCCTATGGGGACACCCATCTGTAATGGGGACCTAGGAGGAAAAGCCAAGATCCCTGGAGCTCAGAGCTGGAGCAGGATCTGGGCTCTGGCCCAGTGGCCCTAAACTGGACTCTGCTGCTGTGAGTAGGGGTCTGGCAAAGCTATACAGACCCTAGAGCCAGGGTGGGCCCCAGACTCAAAAAGGAAAGACAGAGGCTCAGCTCTCAGCCCTGCAGCCTGGCCTCAAGACCCTCAGAAAACCCCTTGTCCCGTTCTGGGGATTCTCTGGAAAAACTGGCCTGTAAACCCTCAACAGTTCATCTCCCATCCTTAGCCCCAAAGTCAGCTTGAATCCCCATCTCAATCCTAATCCCATCCTGAGCTCCCCCCCACCCCCAATGTGGAGACTTTATCCCAGTCTGACCTCTAATCCCTGGCTGAACCCTGACCCCAGGTTGAGCCTCCACCAAGCCTTAATCCCAGACCTCTCTCTGGTTCCAGGCCCCTTTGGAAGCTTTTCAAGGCAGGGGGCTGGTAGGGGAGGGGATGGCCAGGCCATCAGTGAACCGAGGTGCCACTTTTATAGCCATTTCGGCTGCTCATAAACACCCCCCACCCAGATGAGTCACTGGAGGCTCCCACAGCAGCTGGTCGGGCAGCCCCCTCCCCTTGCAGCAGGAAGCCTGGTTTTCTCACCTCTCAGGAAGGCCAAGGGAGGGAAGCTGGGGGCACAAGGGGCCGGGAGGCTCTGTCCGAGGCAGGGAGCACTCCGGGGGCACCTGGAGGTGTGGGCTTCCTGTCACAGACTCCCTCCTACAGTAACACCAGAACCACAGACATCCCCATGCAGGCATGCCTTGTTGGCCCCACAGCGTCACACAGGTACACACACCCACACACACACCCACACACACACACACACACACACACACACACAATGGGGTACTGTGGCCTTGCTTTGCCCCTCCCGGCTGCATTCGCGTCCCAGGCTTGCCTTGGACCCCACTCACCTAGAGCCCACAAGGTCTTCCAAGCAGGGCCTGGAGACTCAGAGCAGGCTCAGGTTGGCCATGGAGAGGCCATGGATGGTTCTAGCAGCTTCTGGGGCTCAGGCCTAAGCAAGGATGTTGCCGCTAGGGACAGGAAAAGGCCTGAGTGAGAGCTTTTGGTTGAAAAGAATAATTAGTTATTTTTTACCAAGCCCTGCACCAGCCCAGGACTTTGTCCCAGACCCCTAGTGGGGGAGAAGAGGCAGGTCCAAGTGTTCGGTGCCCTGAGCTGGGCCCTCCCCCACCTCCATGGGTGTGCTTGACAGGTGCCCAGGCCCGCTTGGTCCCTCCAGTGGGGGTGTGCCTCAGTGGTCCTCTCCTGGCCTTACCAAGCCTGTCTCCAGCTAACTCTCCTTCTATCTATTCCTGTGTCCCTGTCTGCCCCTCCTGGCTTTTCCATGTCTCAGAAATTTCAGGCCCCATGAGGTATGAACACAGCTACTATGAGTGATTTCATTCATGTTTGGGACACCTGAAGAAATCAGATGGAGGCTCAGGGTAGCTCATACCCAGATCATAGGCGGAAAAACTGAGACCCGAGAAGGCCTCCCCTCTCAGTCCTGGGTACTAAACGTTCCCAGGGCGGGGGACATGTGGGGACACTCATTCCAGCCAGCCCCTGTCCTAACCCTGCAGCCCCAAGGCCACTCTGTATCTGACTCCTTGCCCACTGGAATGTGGGCTCTTGGCGTGAAGCCAGCCAGTGACACCTGGGCTCAGGGTCCGCATATGCAATTACAGGTCTCGGAGGCAGAGGGCTATGGCCAGGATGACCTGCCTTCCTCCGTGGTTCTGTGGAATGGGCTGCAACAGAACCAGGGCTGGGTCCAGACACCAAGAGTGAGGATGCAGACAGAGGGAGGAGGCCCTGCGAGGTCCTGGCACCTCACCCCAGCACCTGGAGACCCTGGCTGGAGGCTGCCCTTCCGCCGGAGCCCAGCCGGAGCCGGTTTGGGTCTGGAAGTCCCAGGCTCAGCCTGACGAGGTGTAATGATTCACATGGCAGCTGCTGCTCAGCACATTCCAGTCGGAGCCCCCAGTGCCCGGCACGTGAGGCGGCGGGCCCCAAACCAACCCCCAGCAGCTAGGGCACGTTCCTAGGGCGTCCATCCCTTGGGGGCCGCCCTTCCCCAGGTCTTCCAGGCTCCTGGGGAGGGCAACATACTTTACAGTTTCCAAAGTACTTTCTAGTACATTCCCAGGCTGGAGAGGGAGGCAGAGAGCCTGTCCATCTCTGGCCTCCAGGTGGGGGATATGAGGCTGAGGGAGTAGACCGGGCTGGTTGGGGGGGATGGGGTATAGGGGAGTGGGGGCCTGGAGTGAGGCTATGACAAACAAGCATTTACGGGGTTCCTGTCCCCTCCCATGCTGGGCTGCTCCCAGGTGTGCAGCTCCAAGGGGGGGGCCTGAGCAGATAGGCCATTCTGTGACCAGTGCCAGTGGGGGGACTAGATTTCAGCTTGACAACTCAGTGGGCAATAGTGACCAAGGGGAAGCGACTCCTTCGCCCTCTCTCCAGCCTGTTACTTGCTGACCCTCCACTCTTGCAACCTCTCCCTCCTCTGAGCCCCCACATGCTCCCTTGGGAGCCCTCACTGGCTGGGGGAAGTGGGAGGCTGGGGGGCTGTTCTGCCCTGACCTGTGGGGTCCCCTTCCTGCTCATGGCCTAGGTTTCCTGATCTGCCATTAACAGATGGGCAGTTCAAGGTTTGAAGGGGCTCCATCAAGGGTCCAGGTCCTTGGGGCTTGGAGGCAGACATGTGACTCTGAAAACCTGAAGTCCTCTCTGGACCCCCACCCGGTGGGCCTCCGACGCTGGCCAGGCTGTGTTCCTGCAGTGAGCCCCAGCCCAGGGCTCTGAGGGGCGAGCCTGGCCCTCAGCTCCGGGGACGGGAAGTTGTATTTTGGTCCTGGGTCCTGGGGAAGGAGGCAGGGGGAGAATGGCAGCTCAGACCCAGTCATGTTTACTCGGGCCCGGCCCCCTCTGAGCTCAACAGGCCCATTCATTGGGAGCCCCATAAACCCTTCGGGGCTCCCTGAGGTTCAGAGTGCCTGGACGCCAGATCTAGCTGCTGCCCCCAGACCTGATGGAGAGGGGGTGAGGTGGAGATGGTCTCAGTTGTGCCTCAGTTTCCTGACCTCTCCGTCGTCAGAGTCATGGTTGTGGCCTGTGAATACGACAGAGCAGTTGAGAAAATCGAAGGGGGCTTCATGGCTGTGTCCCATCATACCAGGTTTCTGAGAGAAGCTCCTCAAATCCCATGGCCTTCAAGGCAAGCCCAAGACCCCACACCTGGCCCTGGGGTGAGTGCAGATATGCATCTCGCTGCGGTGGATGGAGTCCCTTGTTCTCTCCCGCATACGTGCCATCTTCAGGCTTCCCACTCTGCTTAACCAGAGGGGTGTCAGGTATCGGGAAGGGAGGCAGCGGTGGCTTTTGCTCAGTGGGAAGAACCATGGCTTGGGGGTCTGAGTGCTCCCCAGCTCCCTGGTGACCTTGGAATGGTCCCTTCTTCACTCCAGGCTTACCAGCCCCCCCACCCCACCCCATCCCACCTATGTTGGTTGGGGTTGGTGTGGACATGCTCCCAAATTCTCCTGAGCCCTACGGTTCCCATGCTAGGCAGCTGAGTGGGGAGCTGGTGGTGGGGAGGGGCGGCTAGGAGCAAACCCTCCCAGCCCAGATGCCTCTCACAGCGTCCCCGCTCGCCTGGGCAACCTGACCGACCTCTCCGGACCCTGGTTGGTGGGGAGAGAACGGAGTCTCCTTTCCCAGACGCCTTCCGGGTGGGGTGTGACTTCCTGCTCTAGTGGTTGTAAAATCCCCTGAAGCCTGGTGGGTCCCTGGGGGGGAGGGTGTCTGTGCCTCGGAATACCCCCTCCCAGGCGTGTTTGACACGTGTTTCCTCCTCTCCCAGCATGGGCTCCCGCTGCTGCTATTTATAACTTTTAAGAGCTCCTGCCGACTGCAAAGTTTTCTTAAACTCAAAATATCACCGAGGTCCTGGGCACGCGTTCCAGAGGCCGGCTGGGCCCTGCGGTTTGAAGGGACAGGGGGCCAGGAAGGAAGAAGCAGAGGGAAGGGGGTCAGCTCAGACACTGGGTTCTGGCTGGGGGCTAGGGTGGGGAGACCTAGGGCTGGGGACCCCTAGGTCGTGATGCTGGGCCCTGCGTGGATTAATTAGAGGGATGCTCTACGTGGGTGGTCCTTGGTCAGGCTGGGCCATCTGAGGACGGCTGGGCCATCTCTCTGGGCCTCAGTTTCCTCCCATGCCTCAGAGGACACCAGGCCGGTGAAGCAATGAGTTGGCAATGACACTGGGAACATCTCGGGCTGGGACCAGGACTGTGTCTGTCCAGCTCTCCAGCGCCCGGCACAGAGCCTGGCCCAGAGGCACCGTGGACGTTGGCTGAACTGGCCAGAAACGGGAAGCACTTGGGGAAGTTTATAAAACTGTGTGTGGGAGAGCGATATCCAGGGAGGGGCAATGGCATGCCAGAGGTCACCAAGCTCATTCAGACCACATACCCAGGTTTTCCCAACACCCAGAGGCCGGTTGGCTGTGAAAGAGGCTGAAGGGCCCCGACTGGGGACCCGTGGGTCTCCACCTTGGAGGAGGTTCCAGATGACAGAAGAGTGGCTGTGCATAAATCGGAGACCTTCCCAGAGCTGGAGGGGCCCTGGCAGCTGGTTGGGACCAGGGAGGGCTGCCCAAAGTCACGTAGTATGGATGTAGCCCCTGACTGGCTTGGCCGCCTCTCCGTGTCTGGGGCTCCTCTGCAGCCTCAGGAGTCCATGAAAAGCTCAAACCCCAGCCCCAGAGTCAAGCTGCAGGTGACTGGAGCCCAGATCTCCAAGGGGAGACTGAAGCCTGGGAGGCGGCGGGTGAAGGGTGGTTGCTGTGGGGAAGGTGCACCCTAGTCCTCCAGCGCAGGCCAACCACACTGTGGCTGCTGTCCTCATGGGGGTGATGGGGGTGGGGAGAATGGCACGTCCTTTCTCTGGACCTCAAGGTCAGGCACTCAGGGCGGAGGTGGCCAGGGCTCTTGGCAGCCGCAATCAATGATTTCTCTCCGCGCGGTCGCTGACCCCAGACTGCTGCAGCCGTGAGAGGGCCGGAGGACTTGGCTGGGGTAGGAGGGTGCAGATGGGGTGGGCTGCAGGAGGGGCCAGCTTATGGCCCCCCCAAGCCAGGGGGCCAGAACTCCCGAAGGCAGGGGTGGGGCTTGCTGTCAGGCCACGCTCCTGGGGCTAAAGAAAGCCCCCCACTCCTCCTTGCTTCTCTGCAGTCTTGGATGAGCCCTGTACCCCGCAGAATTTCCCCTGATTGTACCCTTGTTGGCCTGGCTCTGAATTCCAAGCTCCAGCAGACAAACCCCAGCCTTCTGCAAGGCCCCGAGACCTGGGCTGGGGGCAAAGGTTGGTGCGAGCGGGGGATGGAGGAGACTCAGGCCCAAGCCTGCCTCCTTCTGACTGTGCTGGGGGGACTGCGTGCCTTCCAAGCTGACCCAAGACCCCACCCCATTGGGCAAGTGGGTGCCCTGAGGTCTCTGGAGGGGAAGCGGCTCCAGGAGTCAGTGATGAGATGGGAGGGGTGACAGATAACTAACCCCAGGCCCAGCACGTCATGATCTGCTATCGATGGTGACGCTTTGAGGTCCTCTAACGTTCCAACCATCTCTCTAAAGTGGCTTCCCCTTTAGCGCTGGCTCGGAAACCTCAGGTGGCTCCCTGCAGCGGAGGGGCTCCGGTCCAGCTGCTACAGAGAGCCGGGGGCCTGGCGTTGTCCCTCTCCACGTGCTCCGGCCCCTGCGCTGGAGCATCTTGGGGCTGGTTTGAGGGGTCACTCCGCATTTTGGGGCATCTGTGAGTCTCCCATTCTGCTGTGTTCCACCTCTTCACCCCCAGCCCTCACGGCCAGCCCGATGAAGACTTGCCTGTCCCTCAGCCACCCCTCTTTCCCTTTGCCTCCACCCCTGCCTGCTCTGGGGTCCCGGATCTGGGAAAGGAATGGGTCGGGAGACTTCCAGAGAGTCCTTTCCCACGAGAGCCGAGCTCTGACCCCCGTGCTTATCTGGCTGGAGTGCGCCAAGAATAACACAGATGCTAAGTCTTGCGAGCCCCAAACCTGGGGACGCTGACCTCCCCAGGCCCAGCTGCTGTGCTCTGGCCTCTATTTTCCCTCTGTGAACAGGGTAGGGGGTGGAGGATGGCCCTCCAGGGGGCCAGGGAGGAGGCAGGGAAATGATCCCAAACACCTGGACACATACATTCACACTCACACTCACACTCACACTCACGTGTACTCACAAAAGCTCCCGGCCCTCCCCCGGCGGGCCTGCTGTGGTTCCCTGATTTCTCTGGTCTCTCCTCCCTCCCACGGCTCCTAATTCCCACCCGGGCTCTTTCCGTACCAGCGAGTGACCTCGGAGTTGTGATGTGCTAGGTGTGTGTGTTTACGCAAAGGCATGTGAATGTGTGTACATATGCGTGCAAAGGGCACATGTGTGCAACTGTGTGGATGTGTGTGTGCAGGCATGCATACATGTGTATAAACATTTGTGCAAAGGCATCTATATTGCATGGGGATTTATGTTTAAAGGTGTGTGCATGGGCCTGTGGTCGCTCTCGGTGCAAGCACCCATGGGCCAGACATGTGTGCGTGTGCACGCATACACACACATCACCGTGATTCCTGTTGGCCCCAGAGTTGGTGAGAAGAGACCAGATGGTGAGGGGAGTGTCCAGGCCCCAGTGCGTATCTCCAGACAGACACAGATATATAGCGGGAGCAGGTTAGCCTGACTCCGGCATTTCTGAGCATGTGTGTGTGTATGTGTGTGTGCATGCTGTTTTAGACGGGGTAGGCGGGTAGATATATAAATATCCACACAGGCAGGTAGTGGAATTGACCCTGACTATTCCTGGCTGGGGGCTTGGGCCATTTTTAATGCATTCCACACCCTGGGCCACAGAGGGTGTTTGTGTGGCCACTGGAGGCAAGGACACAGCTGGTGCTGGGTGGAGCGGGGTGGGGACAGCCCTGGGTCTCATGGAGCCACCACAGCAAGGGGACAGGGAGGGAGGCCCTCCTGGGCACCGTGGCCTCTTCTGCCATCACCATATCACCACCTTGTCACCTTCCTGCCCTCACCTCCATCACTGCCATCCCTGTCTCCTGCTCTGTCTGCATTCCAGCTGCTGCCCCCTCTCCTGTGGCTGCCCAGGCCCACCCTGTCTTCCTGCCTCCGGGTCTGGTGCCCCCTTCTTGTGCACTTTGGGCTGCTGGAGGGCAGGGCTGAATCTGCCTCCTCCTCGGCTCAGAGCTGAGGGTCAGGGCCAGAGGGCCGTGTTGTGCACACACCTTGTCTGGGCTCCAGGAGCCTGCGTCCAGCGGCTCCCTTTGTCTCTGGCTGGCCTCGCGACCCTCCCTCCCTGGTCTCCGAATCTGTCCCCATCTCTGTCTCCGTGTCTCATCTCTGGTCAGTCGTGGTCCCCGTCCCCAGTTTCCCATGCGGGCCCGGGGGGGGTGAGGGTGGCCGGCGGGAGGGAGCCGGTTCCTCCTCCAGTCAGAGGGGACTGTTTGCCTGAGACAGTTGGTCCATCCAGTCAAACAACCACCCAATTCAGACTCCTCATCTGACTGACGGGTTTTTTTTTCCCCTGCTAAATTTACTCTCCTTTTTGACTGAATTGGCCATTCAACAGAGGTTGTGTCCACATACCCCTACCCCGCCCCGTGCCAACAGATGAACATTCTCCCAGATGGCTGTGCACCCAGAGCCGGGAGCCCCTGCACATGCTCACACACACGCATGTGCTCACAGCCTCGCGGGACACACGTGAGCACACGGGACGGCGCATGTCTTCACATAAATTCACACCTCCTGCCACGGTGACAGGGTCTGTCCGCCCTCAGACCTATTCTGGCGAACCCTTGGGGAAATGGGCCTAGGGCTAGAGCCCCCCACCCCACAGCCTGGGCCGGCCACGACCCTTCTCCTCCGAGGCCAGCTCAGGTCCCAGCCTCCTTCCTCCACCCTCGACCGGTCTTGGTGGAGCTTCTGGTCACCTCAGGCCACCGCTGAGCCCCTGCAAGCCTCAGAAGCAGCTCCCAGACCCTGATCCTAAAAGGGGACTCTTTTTTTTTCTTCCAAGGACAATAAATATTTGCTCTTTGGGAAACGGCTGGTGGGAGTGTACAGGGTTTGGCCCAGTGGTGGGAATGTCCAAGGTAGTTTAGGGAGGCCGCAGGCCACTCTGGGGAGGGGCTGGGCGGCACCTCAGCCCGTTCCCTCAGACCCCTGCCTCGGGCCCTGTTTTCTCCATTCTCTGGTTCAGCACATTGGCACCCCTTTTCCTGTCCCCCCAACCGAGACCCCTCAACGCCCAAACTCACCCCTTGAGATCCTTTCGGCTCCCGTCACCCTCGTCAGCCCCCACCCCTTTGCCCCACACTCAGGATGCCTGGCCCCAACTTGCAGTCAGACTCATTGGACTAAATAAGGGGTCCAGTATTCACAGATGTATTTTCAATCCCTCTTTAGACCCTGCCACGGAGGACAGGCCCAATGCCCCCCAGGCCAGGCCCCTCAGAACAGAACATGCCCCTCAGACGGGAGCCCTGAAGTCAGAGCTACACCCTCCTTCTGTAGAGGACCAAGCCTGGCCAAGAGTGTCCCCCATCCTGTCCTCCCATGAGGCACTGGTCCCTGGAGCCTTCTGCCTGCCCAGCCCTCCCTCATGCTCAGTTGGGCTCCCAAATATAGCGGCCGTGGCCACAGCCGGCCAGGACACCACAGCCCCAAGCGTCAGTCCTGGGCAGGGATCAGAGGGGCAGGAGCTGATTATAGGTCCCTGGGCCAAACCCAGGCCTTGCCTGCCAGCCCGCTGGGTCCTGCCACCCCCACCCCAGAACCACAAGGTTGGAGCATCTGGTCCCCGTCAGCACAGTGGGCAGAGGGAGGGGCCTGAGGGTTGTATTTGGCCTGCCGAGGACAGAGTTGTCTGTGTGTGGTGTGGGGGTGGCGAGGATGGGCTGGGGCTCTGGGACAGCGACTGTCACTGGGCCGTACCCGTGGCCATTGTACAGATGGGGAAATGGAGGCCCAGAGGAGCCAGGACCAGCCTGGGTCACAAGAGCCATGCCCTTGGCCACGCCTTCCCATCCTTCAAGGCCTGGAGCTATGCTCCGGGAAGCAGGCCACATCCTGTTGGTGGCATAGCAGCCTTGCTGGGAAGTCCTCCTTAGAGTCAGACTTTTGTCCAAGGATCCAGGACCGTGGGATGGTGCAGAAATTCCTCTCTTCCTGGTCCTCGTGGTTGCCTCATGCCACCTCTGGCCAGAGTGGCTGAGCAGTTCCTGCCCGTTCTGGGGCCTCGGTGCCCCCATCTGTGCAGCTGGGCGGGAGCTGAGGGCCCTGCCTGGGGTCCGTGCTTGTGGGCCCCCACCATATGGCGGTGGTTTCACATCCGTGTGGGTACACACACGTGCCCTGGTAGGTGAGCTGCCGCCCATGGGCCTGCCCGCGCCTGGACAGGGTCCCCTGGACCTGCAGCACAGCAACACTTGACCTACTTCTAAGGCTCTGGGTCTGGCCCAGGCCGCGTTCTCGACTCCTCCGGGAAGTGTGGGCCTGCATCCCAGCCCCGAGGCCTTGGGCCAGGAGGGGCGGTCTGGGGCGGGCCAGGGCAGCCTGTGGAGCCTGCGGCCAGGGGGACAAGAGCCCGACCCTCCTTCCCTGCCTCTGGCTCCCGGGCCCAAAGGATGGCCAGGCCCTAACCATTCTTCCCTCCCCTCATCCTCCACCACCCCCTCCACGTGGCCACCATATTCTGAGCTCCCCAAATTGGCTCTGACGGGATGAGGGACATTCCTCATGCCCCTCAGAGGAACACTACCAGGAAGGTTTGCCAAGCAATCACCCCCGCTGTTCGCCAAGGGTTTACCCTCCCCCCTTCCCCGCCCTTGTCTACACAGAGCCATAGACAGTGCTGGTCTGGAATGCCAGCAGTCCTGTCCTGGGTCCTGGGTCTTGAGTCCTGGATCTGGACTCTGGGTTTAGGATCCTGGTCCTTGGCCTAGGGTCTTGGGTCTGGAGTCTGGATTTAAAGTCTGGGTTTGGCATCCTGGGTTTTAAAGTCTGGGTCCCCCGAGTGGAGTCAGGTTCCAGGCTTTAAGTTGGGGGTTCAGATCCCGAGACCGGAGTCTGGAGTCTGGGTTTGGAGTTCCAGGTTCCAGGTCTGGAGTCTGGGTTCTGGGCTGGGATCCTGGGTTCTGGGGTTTGGGTTTGGATCCAAAGCCTGGTTTTTGTCCCTTTTACGCCCCCTGCTGGTTGGTCTTCAAGGTCAAGTCGCTGTTGAGACTGCGGGGGTCACCCTGGCTTTTTCAGGCTAGTGAGAAGAACCTCACCCAGGGGGTGGGAGTGGCAGGTAGGGTAGGCCTGGGTTGAGGTGGCAGCCGCTGCTGACTCTGCTGCCATCCCGGGGTGCCCCTTGCAGTGACCCAGACTCTAGCCAGTCTGCCAGCAACCCTCCACCCCATCTCCCCGACCCCACACCATGGATAGAATTTGGCAATGGGTCCTATTCCCCCTGTAAGAAGTGGGTGAATTGAGATGTTTGGGACATTTGCTCATCCCACATTTATTGAGTGCCTACTGTGTACCAGGCTCTGCTGGAGACTCTGGGGATATGTAGCTGTGGAACAACAAAAACTCTTCCATTCCTCCCGGCCAACTGACACTCATGGGATGGAGGGCAGCCACCTAAGTAACAAGATAAGAAACATTTCGTTTCAGGGTGCACAGGGCTGAGGAGTCAGGGTGGGAGACAAGACAGAGGGAGCGAGCCAGGGTAGTCTGAGGAGGCTTCTCAGAGGAGGTGACATATCACTGAGACCAGGGAGTGCCCAGGAGCAAGCCATGGCCAGGGTCCCAACCCAAGGTAAGACTGGGAAGAAAGAGTCTATGCAAAGGTATCAGGGCTGGAAATAACCTAGAAGGAGGCCAGTGTGGCCAAGTGTCTTCTGCCTCTATCCCTGGCCCCTCAGAAGTCAGGGCCCCCATCTTCCCTGGTGTTCTTCTTGGCCGGGGAGAGAGGGGGCTCTGGAATGTGGGACTTGTGAGTCTGCATCAGACTGGGTCACCACTCAGATGCTGGAGCTGGAGGAACAAAAGGGGTAGTAGCACCCAGACCCCTGCCGCTGCCCCCAGGCTCTCCGGACCCTTAAGGCCCTGCCTCAATCTTGCCTGCTGGCTGTCATTCCCGAGGGGCACAGAGCTTAGCCTGGGACTTGGGGGAGAGAAGAGAGCGGAGCCTTAGGGTGGCCTGCCCTTACTGCTCACTGCCTGCCCCTCCCTCTCACAATGCCCCTGCCCCCTGCTCACCTGCCTGCCCACCTGTGCACCCCACCCCCACCCCTTGCTTCTGGCCTCAACTGGCAGGAGAGGGGGCTGATTTTTTGGCAGAGCCCCTGGGGGGGCCGGGCATTAGTTCTAGGTTGAGAGTGGTCCTGCAGGGCAAGTTCTGGGGCCCTGCTTCTCCCTGGAGCCAGAGCTCACCCTCTCCATCTGAGCCCTGGGGAGGGAGCAGAGGGTGGCCCTGTGCGGCGTGTCCCCACTGCAGGACCACATCTGCCCTGGGCATGAGGGAAGGGGACCCAGAAGTGCCCCTCCCCCATATTCCCCCAGGCAGAAGGGATGGCGCTGTGTGGTTCTAACTGGCCATGTGGGCCTGCCCACCCCGTGGCACAGACCTGACAGCTGGGGCTCTGGAGGCCCTCACCACTCACCTGTCCTAGTTCAAGCTGGTGCTGGGTGGCTTCTGGAGCGTGGCAGTTATGTGTGGAGGAAAGACATGAGATCGAAATCTGGGGGACCCTGAGTGTGTCCTTTGCCTTGGGCCTCGGTTTCACCCATGACAAATGCAAGGGGGTTGGGTAATGTCTTGGCTGTGCCTGTGGGTGGCCGGAGTCCCCACGGGACATCCAGAGTCAGTTATGTTGAGGGCCAGCGGGCCTGGGCAATAGGACTGCCCAGAGGCCTCTCTCTGTGTGTCCCCCTCTGGCTGTGTTCTCTTGTGGTATTTCTGGCTCGTCTCGTGGACCCTCCCCCCAGCCCTTTTTTTCTCAATACTCTTGCCAAACATCTGGAAGGAAAGTGAAAAACTTGCCTCCCCCACCCCCCAGCACCGGATGTTGTCAGATTTCCAGATGTGGGGTGTTCTGCCCTCCAGATGAGGGGAGGAATGTCCTGTGTTTCAGCTAGAAGGGGGCCAGATCCCATTCCTCTGCTGCTGTCCCCTTCTCCATGAGGATGAGTGACAGGATCCGAGGGACCTGGGCTCAGCTGGAAGACGATGGGGGGGCCTCCAGGTAGAAACCCCTCCCCCATAAATCTTGCCTTCAGGCGGGGCCCCAGCTCCTCTCCACACCCAGGAATTCCCCCCGGGGCCTGGGGAGGGGGGGCTTTGCCTCTGAAGTTTCTATCAAAGCCTCTAGGCACTTAAAAATAACAGGGAGCACCTCCTTCCCACCCCCGGCACAGACGCCCAGGAGAGGAAGGGAGCCCAATATGCTTGCAAGATGTCCTTACTCCCAGAAATCTGTGTCCAGAGGGGCCTCATGCCACCTCAGCCTTCCCACCTCCCCCACTTTCTCAAACGTTGGCCTGGCCAAGCTGCCTTCTGTCCCTGCCATCTGCTGAGGGCTGGGTATTGGGGTGGGCACCACAGCAAACCTCGCTCACCTCCCTGAGGTCCCTCAGAGAGGCAGACCCTCCCTCAGTCCCCACCCCCCCAAAGGGCCCGCAGAGGGAAGCGTGGGGCCGTAGGACACAGACAAGGAGCTTGGAGCGGGGGAGGGGGCAGGGGGCCTGGAATGTGCTATGCAGAGGAAGGATAAGGGCACGCTGCAAAGGGGACAAGGGGTACAGGGGGGTCTGGCGAGGGCCCGCCCCAAGCTGTGTGGGTAAATTGGACCCTAGGCCAGTGCAGGGAAGAGAGGTGAAAAGGAGGAACAAGCCACAGGGCCAGCCGGGTGCTGGTGAAGGGGGCAGTGGGGGCAGCTCAGCTGCCGGACTGGGCTGGGTGGCAGCAGCCCGGGCTGGCGGGGGTTGGCGCTCAGTCCATTGCCACTTGCGGTGTTCCTGGGGCCTCTCAGGCTGGGGCTGCAGCTGCCTGCGAGCCATGACCAGACACACGCAGATACATATAAACACCCGACACAAACCCACGGAAGCAGCATTCACAGACACACTCACAGAGATACACAGACACGTGCGTCCATATAAACACCCAGACGCAGACCCGCCGAGCCGACGCCCAGACGGGCACTGGCTGTCTGCACAGACACACAGAGGCAGCACCTAAACACTGCCCCCCACCAAGCGTGAAGACACCTAGACAATACACGGGTACACACAGATGCTCCCGCCAGAGATCAACAGACATGGGCAGACTCCCCCTCCCCCTCCGGGTACCGCCCCCGCCCCTCAGACCCAGACACATGGGAATTCAAGGCACAGCTGGAAAGTTAGACACAGGAGGTACCCTTAGGTTCTGCCCCCATCACAGCTTGGTCCAGCCTTCTGGTCCTGCTCAATTCATCACCTGCGAAGGGTTTCTGTGCGTCTGGCTGGGCTGCCTCTGTCTTCCACTCCCCCTCCCTCTGCCCAACAGGTGATTGGGAGGAATGAAAGCCCTCCCTCTCCTCCACCCATTCCTGAGCCTGAACAATGCCCTCCCAGGCCCCAAAATAGCCCCAGAGCTTAGCCTGTGTCCTTTTATGGCCCTGTCCCTATTGTGCACGGTGGGGGGTGGGGCTGGGGTCAGGAGGTGTCCAGAGGGGATAAAGGCCAGGCCCCCCTCCAGCCTCACCTACCCCGCTCTCTGCTTCCTTCTCTCCACATCCCTCTCTGTGCTGACAGCTTCATGGCCCCCAAAAAGCCAGACCCCAAGAAGGACGATGCCAAGGCAGCCCCCAAGGCAGCCCCGGCCCCGGCGCCTGCACCTGCGCCAGAGCCCGAGCACCCCAAGGAAGCTGAGTTTGATGCGTCCAAAATCAAGGTGGGTATGGGAGCTGGGTTTCAGCAGAAAGGTCAGGGCAGCTAAGTGGATCCCGGAGTGGACCTACCCAGTGGCAGGTCAGACTCCAGAAAGTGAGTGCTGAGCTGAGGTGGGAAACTTCCGTGCAGAGGTCAGACGAGCTCCGGGGGCTTCAGGTGTCAGGAGCTGCTGCAGGGGCTAGAGGAGGGCTGGTGGTCACACAGCAGGCAGGACTCCCCTATGGCTACTGAAGGGAACGTCTTTGGGTGGTTGTGGAAACTGTCCCTTGCCCTTCTCTCGGGACCTCACATCCTTGGGGAATCCTGGAGCCACCCGGACCCCAACCCCTCCAGCCGGACTGGGATCTTCCTTGTTCCCCTCTGAGTGACGGGGGTGGGGAGCATGGGGATGTGAGGCCCCTGCCCAGGCTGGGGCACACTTACCCCTACCAGGGTGGCCGAGCCCCACAGCGTGTCGGGCCTCAGCTTTTAGGTGGGGAAATTGAGGCACAGGCTGGGTAGGTCACTTAGGAAATTGGTCTTGGGGCTGTGACCGGTGAGCACGGAACTCTTCCCCAGTTAGGAAGTCTTTCTCCGAGTCTAAACTTGGAGGAAGAGCCATGACTCCGATGGCATTTGCAGAGTGGCACGCTCCATGTGTCCTGCGTGCTCCCTGTTCTTGGCTGGTCACCGGTCACTGCTGTCCTGGCTGCTGGCTGAGGGGCCCTGTGGAGCCCTCCCAGCTCCTCAAGGCTCCTGCCTGTCCAGCCAGAGCTGCAGCAGAATGACTTTCCTTTTGTGATCCCTTCCTGGGGGGCCAGACTTGTCCCTCAAGACATGGGTTCCAATCCCAGCTTTGCTCCTGCCTGTTCCCTGCTCCGAAGCGGGGCTTCCTCGTATGCGACATGGGACAAGAAGCCCTCTCACAGGCTATTGGGAGCTGTTCCACGGAATGTGTTCTCTGGAGTTGGCTCCCTGAGCCCTAACCACCCCCAGGGTAGAAGCTTGTGTCCCACAGGCCCCCTGCTAGGGGCCAGCTACCCCAGGTCCCGGGTGGCTTGGTCCAGTCTCACCGGATCTGAGGCTGGCACAGACTTCCCTGTGAGAGGCCGGCACAGTGAAGCCCCTCATGGGACCCCCCACCCCGGCTCTCCCTGTAAGCTTAGGAGTGTAATCTCAGCAGGCTTCCTGGTGGTGAGAGAGCTCTCAAGGGGCCGGGAGCAGCAACTCGTTCTTTCCAACACGGGGTTGAGTCCAGAAGGGACAAGCATGACAAGGGGGTGGGGGAGGATATCCCTCTGCACCAAGGTGTGCCCGGGGGTTGGTGGGGTTCCCAGGGAGCGGCAATGGGAGGCACTCCAGGCATGCCTCCTCCCCCAAGCTCCTTTCCCTCCTGTGACCTTGACCTTGGGGTGAATGACTGCTGTGATAAAAATAGACCTGGTATCTGGTGAGGAGGGGGAAACCGGGTCCCAGGAGGCCTCCTTACCTCAGGTGGCTCTGTGATGTGGCCTCAGCAGATACTTAGTCAACACTACCATTGTGTCCCCAGGCTGGGCTGGGCTGGGGGCTGCCCAGGGCTTTTGGGTGGGTGTGTAAGACCACGTGAGTGGTAGTGCCCAGCCTTAAGGTCTCTGCGAGGGGCAGGCAAGTGTAAACTTGCAGACACACACTGAGTGTGAGTGCACACACATACATCTCACACACACACACATGAGTGCACACACACTCATTCCTGTGGATATGCTCTCATGCCGACAGAAACCCTCTGGTCTGTGCCCTCACCCCTGCACCTCCTGCTGCCCCCCCACAATGAGATGGGGCTTCCTGTCTCACTCACACGGACGGCCTTGCCCACTGAACCCCAGGCCTGCTGGGGGCTGGCAAAGCCAGCCTGGTCTGATCTGCTGGCTTCAGACGCATCTGTCCAGCACCAGGGGGATCCGGTAAAGCCTACCCTGGGCTGGGGACTCAGGGCACCAGGACAGCCTTCTCACCGTTTCCCCAGATGTGGCCCACCAGCCTGCAGGGTCTGGGCACACGCAGACCCACGGCCCTCAGTTCGCACAGGTCGGGAGGGATGAGGAGACAGGAAGGTGCCAAGGGAGATGGCAGGAGGTCGTGGGGGCGGAAGCTGGGAAGCTGCCAGGGAGACGGGCTGGGGCAGCCAAGAGGCTGAGGCCTGGGCTGTGGCCGTGGAGCGCGCAGGCGCAGATCTGGCTCCGCCCCCTGGGCCAGACACTTAGAATCTTCGGGGTCTCCTTTCAGATCGAGTTTACACCGGAGCAGATTGAAGGTAAGTGAGGGTCTCGAGCCCTGGGGCTGCAGGGTTGGACCTGGGGTCCCCAGTCTGAAGTCCAGCCACGGCGGCGTGAGTGGGGCGGGCTGACTCTGGGTATGTCCATAGTTCACATCCTCTCCCGGCAGAGTTCAAGGAAGCCTTCATGCTGTTCGACCGCACGCCCAAGTGCGAGATGAAGATCACCTATGGGCAGTGCGGGGATGTCCTGCGGGCGCTGGGCCAGAACCCTACCCAGGCTGAGGTGCTCCGTGTCCTGGGGAAACCGAAGCAGGAAGGTGGGTATGCATTTGTGCTGGGCCCTGGGGTCGTGCCTGGGGCGGGCTGACATCTGCGAGGGCACGGCACGGGTACCGCCCCGCTCTGCGCCCTCCTGACATCTTCCCAGTGTCCGGATGAGGAATGGAGGCAGGTCTCAAGCCATGCTGCCAACGTAACAAGCCGCAACTCGGCGGGACCTTCCCACCCCATGCTCATTGACCAGGTCTACTGGTCACAGGAAGCTGACGGTGCAAAGTAGCGTCATGGCCGGTGAGGGTGGCCCGGGGACCCCCAACCTCTGTGGCCCCTCCTGGTCTCCACAGCATCTTTCTGGCTCTCAGGGCCAGCTTCCCTCACCACTTCTGCCAGAGAGGGCTGCCTGCTTTGCCCCACGGAGACATGAGACCCAGGCCCCTCCATGCTTCTAAAGTCTCAGGGAAGGTTTCTGATTGGCCCCACCGCTCCTGAGCAATCCCAGTGGTGGGGAGGGTGGGGTCTATAAGAAAAAGCACAGGATCCAGGATGGTTTCCCCGAAAGCAGAGCAGAGGCGCTAGGCAGAGCCCACGGGGGTGCTGCCACAGCAAACTGTCCCTGTGAACAATAACGGATCATGTAAAGGATGCACGTCTCTGTTGACTCCCCGTGATGGGAGCATGGTTTGTGAATGGTCAGCTGGTGTAGAGTGCTTTGGGACCGTGTGTGGGCAGTTGGTCTGTACCCTGCGGCCCGGGTAGGAGGGGAAGGATGTGCCTGTCCTGCTCCTCAGAGTGACTGTACTCCCTGCCCCCCCAACCCACCCCGGCCAGAGCTCAACAGCAAGATGATGGACTTTGACACCTTCCTGCCCATGCTCCAGCACATTGCCAAGAACAAGGACACAGGCACTTACGAGGACTTCGTCGAGGGGCTGCGTGTCTTCGACAAGGAAGGCAATGGCACAGTCATGGGCGCTGAGCTCCGCCATGTGCTGGCCACTCTAGGTGAGGACCGCCTCCTCCTCCTCCCCACTCCTCCTTCGTGGTGGTTGGGGGCATCCTGGGGAAGACCCTTCTGTCACCCGCTGAGCCTGTGTCTGATCTGTGAAATGGACAGAGGGACACGGTCAAGGGGCCTTCATGGCAGGTGACAGATGTGGGGAGTTTAGAAGGCCAGGTAGCAACAAAGGAAGTGTGTTGGTGCAGCTCACAGAACTGAAGGCGGGGAGGGGAGCTCTGGTGGGGGGGACAGTGTGGCACATCCAACAGGACAGGTTCAGTCTTGGTGTTCATAGTCTCAAGGTCAGGTTCCAGGGACACAGCAAAGAAGAGGCCCAGTAGGTAAGAGGCCTGCCCCTTGGGCATCCTGATGCCCATTATCAGGCTGGTAGGGGCACTCCCTTCTCAAAGGAGCTTTCGTGCAGCAAATGTTTATTGAGCACCTACTACATCTGCTCAAGGCAACTTTTCCTTACAGCAGAGGTGAACTGAACTCCTACTGTGTGTTTGGCCCTGGGCTGGTGTCTGGGTTTTTTGTGTGTGACTGGGGGTAGGAGATTACCCCCCATTCCTATGGGGGGACCAGGGCAGTACACAGTGCTCAGAGGCAGGAAAGTGGCAGACTTGTCTGGAGAACAGAGAAGCTGTCTCCTTGTCTCCTCCACCATCATCCCCCAAGGCCCTCAGCTCCTTCCCATGAGCCCTTCCTTTGTCCTCAAAAGGCTGCCCTGAGGGACTGCTTCCAGTGACATGGGGGCACCTGGCCTCCCCTTGATAGAAGGGACCCCCTAGGGGTCCCCTGTAGGAAAAGGGACAGTGTGTGCTGGGGACTTGAACACCAAGCTGGCACTGTTGTGGACAGAGCCCAGGCTCAGAGGGCGCACCAAGCCTGCACCCCAAGTCCCCTCCTTTGACTTATCACTGATTCTCCTGGTCTCAGAAATGAGGGTGATGACCAAGGTCTTGTGAGCCGGGATGGCTGGGCCAAGGTGAGGTGTGGGAGTGCTAGGGAGGCAGACCCACCATCCAGCGGGGCTCTGTGGGTCCCCCGCACTCCGCACCCATCCCGTGGTGCTGACTCAGCCTCCTGCCCCCGGCCAGGAGAGAGGTTGACTGAAGACGAGGTGGAGAAACTGATGGCAGGGCAGGAAGACTCCAATGGCTGCATCAATTATGAAGGTGGGCTCGGCAGGCTGGGGCGGGGGGCGGCGGGGGGGGGCGGGGCGCTGGGACCCTAGGCCCCCACTGTGGCCGCCGGGTGCTCACCCCCTGCCACTCGCTCTGCCCTTCTTTGCAGCATTTGTGAAGCACATCATGGCCAGCTGAGCCTCTCGTCCCAGGTGAGACCTCCACTCCTTTCCAAGCCTGCTGTCCCCTCTGCCGCCTCCTTGGATCTCAGCGCTGCTGTCTCCTCACACCTCAGCTTCCAGATCCCCTGTTGCCACCTCCCCATCTTCACCAACTCCTGCTCTCAGCTGACGCCCCGCAGTCTCGCTGCACCCCGTCCCCTGTAACCTGTGACCATCTTTACTCTCAGGGAGCCAGGAGCCCACGCTGGGGACAGCTCATCTCCCACACATGGTGCTGACGTCAGCCGCCTGGAGTTGCAGGGAGGAGGGGAGTGCCTCAAGACACCTACAGCAGCCCCCTCCACAGGCCCTGCAGACCTCTGGGTGCCTGTAATCTCCCCCTACCGGCTGTGCATCTCTGTCCTCTCCCCAGGGGCCTGAATAAATGGCATCTTTCCTTCCTTT
>NW_019154094.1:5547507-5553253 GCF_002288905.1 Enhydra lutris kenyoni | reverse complement strand
CTTCCTTCCTTCCTTCCTTCCTTCCTTCCTTCCTTCCTTCCTTCCTTCCTTCTTCCTTCCTTCCCCCCTTCCCCTCTGTGGCCCTTTGGTTGACTTCTGTAAAATCCATGAGCCCCACATGGTGAATCCTGGACAAAATGAGGGGGAGTCATGCTGAAATTCTGCCTCCTTGCTCCCCCTCAAAACTATCCAAAACCCTCTCAGCCTGCTCGCCAGGACACTGAGGTAGGGGCAGGGCTGAGCTGGAAAAGGCCGGGGTGCCCCTCCCTTGCTCTTGTCCTCCCATTCTCCCTCCGGGAGGTGGCATCACCAGCAATCAGGGTCCATGGGGCATTGGCCCGGGGCTGCCCATGTCACAGGTGGGGAGACTGAGGCCCAGAGCAGAGAATGGCCTTACCTGAGTCACCCTGGGAATGAATGACAGGGTGGGAGCTAACTTTGTCCCCAGGCTGTCAGAATTGAAGGGGCCTTAGATTCCCGACTGACTCGGATGGGGAAACTGAGGCACTCTGCCTGTGGTGTGGCTGTAGGCCAGGGGGAAGAGGCCTTACGGGAGGGGGCCAGGAGGACCCAGGAGGTCAGGGCAGCTCCGTCAGGGTGCAGGCGAGCACATCTGCGTGGGAGGGGAGCCTGTGTGGATGGGTTTCAAGATGAGCACAGATCTGGCTGCCTGTGGGCATGGGTGTGGTGTGGGGACCTGCCTGTGAGTATGTTGGGATCATGAGTGTGACAGCGTGTGGGGGGCGTGTGCCAGCAGCATATGTGAGCCCGTCATGTGTGGGGTGTGAGTGTCTGCAGGAGTCTGCCTCGTCTTCCTTTCATTCTCTCAGAGTCCATGGAGCACCGGCCGTGTGCTTGGCTCCATGCTAGGCCCTGCGAACCCTGTAGTGGAGAAAGCAGTCAAAACCTCTGCCCTCCCAGAGCTCCCAGAGACCTGACGAATCATCAACCACAAAGTGTGTCAGCAAGCGATCACGGCTGAGGAGGGCCCCAAAGCAGGGGGGAGGCCGTGCTTGTGCGCGTAAGAGCTGGGAGGGGCTGACGTGTTAAATCACGAGGCCGGTGATGATCGGAGATGGCAATAGTGGGGCAAAGACTTAAAAAAAGAGGAGCTAATACCCAGAATATATAAAGGTCTTCTGCAGGTCCGTGGCAAGATAATAGACAACCCAACACAGAAAGGGGCAGAAGACTTGAACAGGCAATTCTCCAAAGCAGATCTACAAGTGGCCAATTAGCATGTGAGTAGAAGTTTGATGTCACTAATTAGGGGAATGCAAATCCAAACTGCCAGGAGCTCTCACTTCGCACCCAATTAGGAGGGCTCTCATTCAAGAAACAGGGGCTAACAAGTGTTGTGTTCTAGCTACGCAGTGGCCCATCACTCAGCCCCGAAGAAGGAAGGACCTTCCGGCCCTTGCTACAACATGGATGGACTTTGAGGGTATTAGGCTAAGTGAAATAGGCCAGACTCAGACAATATCATGTGATTCCACTTAAAGGAGGTACCTTGTGTCATCGAATTCATAGAGGCAGAAAGTAGAATGGCGGTGGTAGGGGGCTGGGGGGAAAGGGAGAGTGGGGAAGTTGTCAAAGCAGAGAAGCAGGAGAGGAGAGTATCTTAGCTGCGCTTCCCCAGAAGCAGAGCTGAGACCAAGCTGTGAATGCAAGTCGTCTCCCTGGGAGGTGACCCCAGGGAGCATGGGAGAGCAGCTGGAAGGGAAGGAAGTCTCTATGGGGTGCCCGGGAGCAGAAAGCCCTGTGGACAGTTGGGGTTCGGCCCCACTGGGGGCCTCCAGGAGACTAAAGGGATGAGAAAACCAGGCTCTCCAGCCACGCCCGTCTTCAGCAAGTCCTCCAGGCAGCTGCGTGGGCACAGAGAGGAGACATGCACGCGTGGGCACAGAGAGGAGACATGCACAGAGGCCCTGAGATGGGCGCAGACAGCGCCATGGGGAGGTGGTGGGGCCCGAGTCAGAGAGGAGACGGAGGGCCTGTGGCCATGGGAAGGCCTTTGGCGTGTGCTCCAGGGAGACTGTCCCAGCATCACTCTGGCCTCCAGGTGGAGAGTAGACTGGGGTCCCCGAGCAGAAGCAGGGTGATGAGGAGGGAGGGTGTGGGAGGGTAAGGCAAATGCACGCACACTCAGCCCAGGGGAGATGAGAAGCGGCCACACTGCAAGTCACTTTGAGACCAGTCTCAGCAACATCTTGGGCCAACGTTGAAGCTTTCGAGGCCTTCTGGCTCCTTTCCTTGTTTCCACAGTACCTCCTAGTGGTATCTCCTCGAGGTACGTGTGAACTTGCTGGACTGTGGCAAGCCTCCCTGGACAGCTGGGAAAGCAGGGCCTCCCTTTGGTCCCAGTCAGGGTGGGGAGCCTCGTGACAGGCTTCTGGGCAGCCCCTCGTTCCTGCCTGCCCCAGCCGCTTCCTTCCTGGGACTCCCTTTTAAAAAGTCTCCAGTGGCTACATGGGACTGGGAGGTCCCAGCCTTCTCTCTCTGGGGATGCCCACCTTGGGCTGGAGGCCTGTGGGCAGGGGGGTACAACTGTTCTGTCATCTCCAGCAAGAAGGGACACTGTCTGCAGGTTCACGTATGTCCTGGATCCCGGGGGGATATGTGCTCTCTCAAGGAGGCCTGTCCCTGCCCTGGTTTTCGGGACGGTCCTGCACCACTCTCAGGCTCCCTTGGTTCCTGGGAGCTACCACCCTCCCCAGCTTGGCTTGCCAGTGGAAGAGAGCAACCCACATATTCCCCCAAGATGCTCTGCAGCCCAGACCCGCTGGTTGTCCTGTGTGGACCCGGGGGGAAGGGGAGGACAGGCTGGAGGTGGCTGGTGGGATACAGCAGGGGATGCTGGGTCTCATAAGCTCGGGCTGGGGCAGCTTGGCCCCACTTGTTGGGGCTCTCCTCCGCTTGGAATTTGTCTCTGGCCCAGCCATGGTCATGGGGGCCCCCTGGGGCCTTGTGCCTGTTATATATGGCTGTGCTGATCCCAGGTGGGCTCAGGTCACTGGCTGTAGGTCTGGGTGTCAGAGCGGATGGGGGGAGGGACATCGAGGGTGCCACTCAACTGCAGGGCTGAGCATTTTCCTCACCCTGCATCCCTCCTCCACGACCCTGGCCGGGTGGCATGCATATTTCTGTGTGCCCACAAGTGGGCTGGAGGATCCGTGCCTGTGAGTGTATCTGTGGGGGCGTGAGTTGCCCACGTGCATACCTGGACGTGCGTGTGCTGCCAGTCGGTGCATTCTCACACGTGTGTGCACCTTGGTGTGCATGTGTGTCTATGTGTGTCAGCATGCGTGTCTGAGCGTGTACGTGCTGGGGGGCTCTGCTGAGTCAGTGTGGGTGCTGGGCGGGCGGCGTTGCCAGCCGGGCCGCGGCCTCCCCACAGTTGCATAAACAATGTCCCAGCTCCCCCCTCAAGCAGGGTGGTCCAGCCTGTGGCCCTGTGGCCAGGAGGAAGGGATCGGAGGGAGCAGAGGGTTGGCCCTCCTTTTAGTCTGATCCCCTCCACACCTCTAGGGCCAGGACACGTGCTCTGTAAGGTGGGGTCTAGCCGGGGGTCTCCCTATGCCTCCCTTTCCCCATCCGGTCTGAGGCCCGATCTTTGGGGTCTTTCTAAGGTGGCAGGAATAGTCACCTCAGGTTTTAGTCCTGGTCCAGGCTGATCTAGAGGGTCAGCGGGGCAGCCCGGGGAGACTGGGGGCGAGAGGTGGCGATCAGCCTCAGGACCCCGGAAGGAACGGTCCCTCCTTTGCTCCGATGTCCCTGCTTGGCTGCTTCTGGCTCTTGGTGGCCTGCTGTACCCTGCAGCCTTTCCCCAGACCCCATCCTCAGGGTTCAAGGGGTCACCATCTGGGACATGGAGCAGGTGGTGCCAACTGGGGGTCTAAGAGGGCCAGACACTCAGACCAAGGTAGAATGAAGTCAGCCCGGGTCTTGAACACATCAGGTATTAGAGGAAGGTCTTCCTAGACCATGAGAAGAAAAGAAATCAGACCGCGGGTATGAGAAACTGGGTGCTAGAGCCAACAGAAAGCTGAAGACCACCTTAAGAGAAATTGGGTTGGAATAAAAAGGGTCCAAGCCAGGGATTGCGTGAAGTCAGAAGCAGGGTAGGCTGGGGTGCAGAGGAAGTGGGGGGAGAGGCAAAAGAAATTGGGCTGCGGCCGGTGTGAGCAGCAGCCCTCACAGTGTGGAAGTGGGTGCTTGGGGGCACCAGGCCTGAACGCTGTGCTGTGGGTCCTAAGGCTCTTGGTGGTGGGGAGTGTTGAGGGGCGGGGGCCGGGATGAGCCTGCCTGGGTACAGGCCTGCCTCATCCCCGGGACTGCTGACCTGGTGGCCTCGGAGAACCCAGGAAAACCCCAGACCTTGAACCCGGTGACCTTGCACCACAGTGGCTCCCTGAGGGTTCTCCCGGGTCCCTTCCACCTAGCCCCAGGCCTGCCCTCACCCAAGTTTGGGGGTTATTTGTTCCCGCTTTCCCAAAGCCACACAATCCTGGTTTGCCCAAACGCTGACAGAGCACGGCTGGAATGTGGAGTGTGTGTGAGTGTGTGTACACACGAGGGTCCCCGGGGCCGGCCGCGAAACAGGCCCCCTCCGGTCTCAGCAGCCAGGGCGCAGGGCCCCTTGGACAGGGGAAGGCCTAGGTCGTCAGGGCCAGAAGGGGGCCCAGCCTCCCCCGTTCTCCCCTGCCTCGCTGAGGACGCTGAAATTCCACCATTTTCTTCTAATCTCTGTCCCCTCCTCTGGCCTGTGGGTCTGGGTACCTCACCTGTCTAGTGAGGTCTCGGTGAGAATCAGGACGCCAGAGCCTTTCTGGAGGGTGGGGGCACGGGGTGAGGCAGGTAGAAGACTCTGGAACTCCACAGATGGGGAGATAACACTCCTTGGGAAGTCTCGGGTCTCGACCAACTTTCTGATTCTTTATACTTTGGTCTAGCTGAATATGAGCGGCCTTTTCCCCTCACCATTCCCATGCCCTGGGACTGGAGGCCTCTGTCTCCCCCCGTGCCCAGCACTTCTTCCATTTCACTTGCCATGTGGTCCCATCCCTTCCTCCCATAGTAGGCTTGAAAGCCACTTAAAGGTGCTCCGGAATGACACCCCCAGCTCTGGAGCTAACTGGGATAGGTAGTGAGCACCTTGTCCTAAGGGGTGTGCAAGCCGAGGGAAACCAATTCTAGTCATGAAGGCTGCAAAAGGGGTTCTGGTGCTGGTAGAGGTTGGAAGCATATGGGTGTCCCCAAGCTCCAGGGCCTAGCTTGTGACAATGTCCAAGAAAGTTTTCAAGAGAGAACAGTAAGGCCCATGTTGGTGGCCCATGGCCTTGCCATGAAGCTCAATTTATGCATCTTTAAGACCTGTCTTTCTTCCAAGATCCCATGCAGCCTACTCTTTTTTTTTTTTTTTTTTGGTCTGGAGAATATCCTTTTGTTTACAAAACAATGGTGATGGTAGCTGGTGGCTGACTGTTGTTTTCATGTCTTTAGTTGGCAAAATCAGACCTTACAAGTCGATTTTTAAGATTTAAGAAAATCTAGGGGCGCCTGGGTGGCTCAGTGGGTTGGGCCGCTGCCTTCGGCTCAGGTCATGATCTCAGAGTCCTGGGATCGAGCCCCGCATCGGGCTCTCTGCTCTCTAGGGGAGCCTGATTCCTCCTCTCTCTCTCTGCCTGCCTCTCTGCCTGCTTGTGATCTCTCTGTCAACTAAATAAATAAAATCTTTAAAAAAAAA